>NC_056527.1:18801444-18812425 GCF_019175285.1 Sceloporus undulatus
AGGCAATGACTCCATAGTCTCTACAAAACATTTCACCCTTTGTATCTGTTCCTCTTTTCACATGATATGCGATGGTGCTTCTGCATTTTTTGAGTACCAGATGAATAGGTGTAAGGATGAGCAAATGATCACAAGACACTGAAAGACACCGAAGGATAGAATCATATGTGCCTCCTGGCCTGTACTCCTAAACTAGTCCAATGTTGTGGTGAAAGATATTGTCTCCACTTTTGTTGAAGTAAAATTGAATTACCACTTCTGCCAACTTCTGTAGTTGGAAGGAGAAAATCCATCCTGGCCTAAATCTCATGCAGGAGGGCCGGCCCAATACATTTTGCTGCCCAAGGTTGATCAGTAAATGACATCCCCATTCCCTCTGCTCCTAAACAGAGTATGTAGTGGCTAAACTAATCCAGCTTTAACCTCACAAGCATATCTTACCTTCCCTGGTGAGTTAAAAAAACTGAATAAAATTAAATAACTAACTAGCTTTCCCTACTACATAACAGCCAAAATATGCAGGCTGTGTTTGGCCACCTCAGACTGCTAAGTCAACTCTGCAAGGCTGCAACATGTCTCTTGTGCCAGCCCCATTTACCTTGAATCTTGAATCCAGAGACATGAGCTCTATGGCAAATTTCATTCAAAGTGAATCCTACCCTCTCAATTAGTCTCTTCTCAGATCTAGAGAGGAGTGCTTGTGCTGTGTGGCAAAGTGTGCATGAATATTGGCTTTTTAACTCAGGAAGATCAGCAGAGCTGAGAGTCAAGCTAAAGTCAAGCCACATGAAAAGACTGCTTTGTATCAGAAAGCGGTATAGAATCAGTTCTGTCTACTTTCATGCTTTCTTAAAGACACCATGTCTATAGAGTATTTCTCAGCAAAACAGAAGAGATTTCAGTCACTTTTGCTAGGAACCATCACACACATCATCACCCTCATCATCACCAGTGGCATCATCATCTAAAAAGTGCAGCATCCTATCTTGTGTCAGTTTGTATCCCCTTTCTCCTCATACTGTCTCTCTCTTCCAAAGTGGAGATCGGATCATTAGTGAGGCACATGACTGGCAGAGAGCACCATTTCCTATTTCTCACTCTCCGTGGTGATTATCATTCCCATCACAAAGGTTAAGATTCTGACTTCCTGACTGAGCACAACCAAGACTGTTTTGTAATAAGCACGGCATGGTGGAATCTCAATTAGAATGGGTGAACGAAGCAGTCCTCATAATGGAAGTTGCACTGAAGTCTGTCAAAAGAAAAGAACATGAGGAATGACTGGAAATACTGAGTTCTGTGGCGGCAGGAGACCTAAGAAAATAAGACTTTAAAAAGTCAGGGAGAAGAAAGCTGAAAGCAAACCTTTTAGTTTGTCTATCACACAGCTTCTCAGGGTGAGATATCTAGCTTCCACAGGGAAGAAAGTGCAGGGAAGCTATTAAGGGAAGTTTGAATAGGGACCCTGGCTAACACTTGACTCATCATTAGACAGGTATATGTTATTTCATCGACTGCATTATGAGCATTTCTAGGCAGTAGATGGCAGCTGTGGATGATGAACTGGTGATCCAAGGGAATCTGGGTGGGATTCCAGCTTCTGTGTCATTTCCTGGTCCTGCTCAAAGAAAAAAAAAGTCTGCCTATGAAACATTTTAGTCAAATAGATCAGAGCAAGAGTGGTGTAGTGGTTTGAGTGTCTAATGAGGACTGTGGTGATCAGTGTTCAATTCCTTACTCATGGAAACCCATTGGCTGACCTTGGGCCAGTCACACACTCCCAGCCTTCAACACTCTCTCAGAGGAGGGCCATGGAAAAACCCAGAGGGAAAACCTCTGAATCCTTCTAAATCAGTTTTGCCAAGAAAACATTCTGATATTGCCTTAGTGTTGGAAATGATTTAGAGGTGCATAACAACAACAAGAGGTTAGATGGAGCCCCTAATATTAGGATCCCTGCTATTGGGAAGGCTTAGGTGGTTGAGGAGAAGGTCCAACTGTCAAAGCAGAAGATGATAACCAAGCCTATGCCCATATACCCTCACAGTTTAGCAAAGAAAAGAAAAGAAGCTCAGCCTTCTTGTAAAAACATAAAAAACAGCTTTACTTACAAATGTGAAGTTGAAGGCTTGCACTGCTGGCATCCATAGTGTTTTGTGTGTGAGTATTTTGGTCTATGTAGCCATGTTTTACCAGCATCTGTGGCTAGCATCTTCAGTGAAATGAAGATGCCATCCACAGATGCAGGTGAAATGCCAGGAACAAACTCTTCCAGAACATGGCCTCATAGCCTGAAAAACCCACAAAAAACTATGGATGCCAGCAGTGAAAGCCTTCAACTTCGCACAAAAAGCTGTTACTAACAAGTATTTGTTTATACTCTGTCCTCAAATACTTGGTCAAATGGAGGAGAGAGCAGTGGGGAAAGGCTGCTGGTTACAGTGACATAGGAAAAGACAGGGCATTAAAAAGGTAACAAATGGGTAGTTACTTTAAATGTATATTGTGCCTAAATTCTTACAAACAAAACTAGCAAGTAAACAAGGTGAAGTAGCCCACTCATTTTTTGTAAATAGACTCCACTTCTAGAATATATTAGATATATTGGGCACATGCCTCTAAATATGTACAATCAGAGCCAGTTGTAGTTGAAGCCAAGTAGTGACGGGGAATAGGATGGCTTGGACAGTTCTAATTTCTGTGCTCAGTTTTAGATCTTCTACAGTTTTTCTAGTTCTTTCATAGCTGCCCTTCCCATTTCCAATCTTCTTATTTCCTGGCTGCAGTCACCTTTCCTATATAGCAACTGTGTAGTGCTTAATACTGTAATAGTGTACATGGATAATAACATACTCCATAATATTGTACTACTGTACATGGATCTCTGCTAAATGCGCATGGCTGACTCCCCGTTGTGGCATTGAAATCCATAATGTGATATGCATTGGTACATGTTCTCCATAGAGTCTTTGCATGTGCCACAATAGGACCATTATAGAATGAGAATGAGCAGAAGCCCATGGTAGACCCATATGATGCATGCTGATATGTATTGACCTCCGCTTCTGCCTGTGTCATCTGCATGAGGCTGGTGTACAGTGTCCCACAGTGTCCCACATGCATAACACATGCTGAAATCCTGCATAGAACATGAAGCTTCATTGTTGTAACTATGCTCCATCTTCTGTCTGACCTGTAATGCCACCACCACCTCATCAGTAAGGCCAGGCAACCACAAGAAACAAAGCAGACATGCATTTTTTTCTAGCAGAGCAGTAAAAGAAATATCGACATCTTGATAAAAAGTGTTTCCAAATGAGGATATAATAGTTTTTAAAAATCTGGGTAGCAGAAGAGCCAAGCAAGTCTGGTTCTGATACACAGACGTCTCTGCAGCCTTGAATTAGCAAAAGTCAACCATTGGCTCAAAAGGAAGCACATATGCCTGGAAAATTTCCTGCCTCTTTTAGTTTTCTCTAAAAGTTAATTTATCAGTTGGCATTTGTATTTTATATTGGGCCCAAAACGTTCTCTCATGGAAGGGGATGGGACTCTTGCCATTGATTTCTACAGGAGCAGGTGTGTGTCCTTAATGAGTCGTGTGGCGGTGTCAGTATATACACAGAAAGCCTGGAAGCCGTCAGTGTTAGAAACACCAGGCAAAGCAATTTATATGAATCTTGAAACACATGAATAGTGCATGCTGGTGACATTTAAGAGTTGACAAGGAGAGTGAGGGATATCAAGCAGAAGAACAGAATTTAAACAAGAAGATACTGTCATATTGGAGCCATTCACCCTTCACTTGGCAAAGTTATTTTTTTTAAAAAAAGATTTTGAGCAGAAAGGCAAAGTGAATGCTAATAAATGAGCAGTTCCTACATTAGATGATTAAAGTTAATTTTGCTTGCTGCTTAGGACTGATTTGTACGACTACTTATTGTAGTCCCCCCTCCTCCCTGATACACAAATGTTTATAAGTCAACTTCAGTTCACTTCTCTTCATTCACAGGGGCATAGAATAAGATAGCTATGGATGAAACCTAATATTCGGATTTTGAAGAGTGGAGAAACATTTTGTTTAAATGGAAGTAGTTATTAGAATTAACTATTATTAACTGATAGATAATGTAAGACAAGTATTTAGTGCAGTAATTTTTTTACTTTATGTCTTTATTAATGAAATGGATTATGGGGGGAGTGCATTCTTGATTGTTTTTTAGATGGAGGAGACTTAATTAGGATTAGGATTTAAAAGGTGAAAAAATAATTGGAAGTCATGTATATGTCTTATTACTATTCTTTCTTAGTCTGTCTTATTACTATTCTTTACTGTTCCTTTATTCTGTTTTCTTGTTTCTCCTCCCCTCATTTGTTATGTGCAGACTGCTTTTTCTATTTTTATTCTGTAGTATGTAATTCTTTGGAGGTCTTTAAGCAGAGGCTGGATGGCCATCTGTCAGGGATGCATGGCAGGGGATTGGACTGGATGGCCCATGCGGTCTCTTCCAACTCTACGATTCTATGATTCTTTGATAATAAAATTATTTTAAAAATAGAGTCCTAGAGTCAGAGGATCAAAGAGTTGGTAGGGGCCATATGGACCAACAATTCCAGCCTCCTGCTCAGTGCAGAATCTCCAGCTAAGCATCCCTGGCCAGTAGCTGTCCAAACTCTTTTTGTAGAAGTCCAGAGAAGGAGACCCATTACCTCTGTAGGCAACTGGTTTTATTGCCAAACTGCTCTTACTATCAAGAAGTTTCTTCAGTTGAAAAGTACTCTCTTGTAACTTCAGACCATTAGATGGATGAAACCTAGTATTTGGATTTTGAAGAGTGTCAAAGCTGATCACCAGGAATCCAAAAGCAGTGACAGGTGAGAGAAAATATATATTCTCGAATGCATTTTAGACCCTAAGTTATGTTCTGTTGGATAATACACATTTCTTTCATCCACTCATTGCCCCCCCCCCCCCATACCAGATAGAACTGGTCTGGACTTCCCATCCTGTTTTACTCTCAAAGCAGGCCCCCAGACTGATTTTCTTAGTCAAGTGCCTTCTCAAAACAGCAGAGAAATTAAAAACAGGTTTTACAGCAGCTTTACAAGGCTACTGTGGACTATTGGGAGGATGGTTTCCCTCTTACTCATCCTCTTTGCTTCCTCATGCAAGCCCAGGTGCACCCACCTTTTTTTTTTCCAGTACAGAAAGCACCTTCTATTCCTAGTTGACAAAGTGATTCAAAACATTAGCACACACAAACACATACAAAACTCCATGGAGATCATGCCATGGAAATATGTGCATGCTTTCCTGATCCCAAATTCAAACATTAGCACAGGCCAAGGTAGTTATTTTAAGAAAGGAAATGCAGTTGCTACATATGCACTGAGGCATACGCTAAACTCTCCCACTGAAATAATCAATATGGTTTAAAAGTGCTTAGCATTGGCAGGAACAAGCACTAAATGATTAATTCCTTAGCAGTCTCCACATGAACCTTACAAGGCCCCAGTTGGTTTTTTAGACTCCAGTCAGTCACAATTTAGAATGCCTCCAGTACGCTTCCTATTTTGAACCAGGAATGCTTGCATTCCTTAATCCCACCAATCTTGAATTCAATCATGGAAGTCACTTGGTGTCTAAATAGAGACAAACTATAGGTCAATCTAGAGGGTGAAGGGAAGGCATATTCCCTATTTTTAACCTGTTTTCCTTCCTGCAGTGGGATTTCCTCAGCACCGAATGCCCCAGGAATTAGGCTTCTGAATTATACTCATGCTTACCTTTCAGTGACAAATAACACATAAACATGAAAACACATGAAACACTGGTGAGGAAGATTAGGTGCTGTGAGAAACAGACATCTGGCACTACTTGGGTGGCTACCTCTGAAAATGATGGCTATATTGTCAAGATTGGCCCTATTTGTCATGCTAAAGCAACACTCCGGCCTTGAGCTGTTTTTCTCCTTTAACTAGTAGGTTGGGTTGATCAGGACTGGGGTCATAATGTAAAGTGAGTATTTCAATCCTTTCTTAATTCCTGAAAATTGCAACTCTTCACTGGCTGCTATTTACATCAAGAAGGCAACTAACAGTAACACAAAGTGGGGAGGGGATTTCTCTGAAGACTGCAGAACAATTGTGCCCTCAGCCTTCTCCCCCTCAGCTTCTATTTAGAGTATTCTGTTTTAAATTAATGGAAAACCAAAATATCTTTAGTATGACATATAGGCCCTGTCTCCACAGAACAAACAAAATGGGTTCCCTGCCCCTGTCATCTTGGCAGTGAGTTGAAATGATGAACATCCAAATACCAGTACTGATGCAAACAGACTGGATAACGTCCAGTCTATTCAGCACCAAACCTGTTAAACCCCTCTTGAAACATATTAAAATAATTCTCTGTTTACTCTAGGCCTTTAGGGACGATCTGGAGCCCTCCGTTGTGATGCTGGGTAGCAGTTTAAAACATGTCCTGTTGTGCTGCCTGGCACTGGTGTTCATGATTTGCTCTAAAGTCAAGGCTGGGCACCTCATTCTGATTTCAGAGCAAAACGATGGGATGTCAGGAAGGCCTATGTTCCAAATGAACACATGCAAAACACTCATGGGCCTCATTCCCAATTACAGATAAATCGGTGTGCTATCTGAATCGATGGACTGATTCAACATTGGATCATGATTTACACTACACTTGCCCTGATTGCATTTTCTGGAATTTTCCGGCATCAAAACAACCCACTTGTGGTTCCCTTTCATGAATGAATTCATTCAAGATGATTCGGTTCTAGCCATCCAAAGGGAAAATTTGAATTGATTCTGATCCACTTGTGGTTTACACTTGCACTGAATCTATTGAAAAACAAGCAGAAAAAATCAGCATCAAAAATACATGGGTTAAATGGGTCTAGAGCATGGTCTCCCCTTTTGGAATCGCTTCAGTGATTCGGATTAAGTGGGAACCAGGGTCATTCGAACTGAATCACAATCTGGTTTAAAAGGTAGTGGGAATGGGGCCGTGGTTCTGTGATTTCCACTGCACTGTACCTCCAGGGCTGTGGCTTTGCTGGCTGAAGGATTCTGGGAGTTGTAGTCCAAAAAAGGATTGTTGCCGAGGTATGGAAACTATAAAAATGAATGAGATGTGGAGATAGCGAAGATGGGTGGAAGTTGCTGGTGCTCTTGGTTTGCAGAAGTCCCATGTTAATTAATTTAATAGGGCATCCACATGGGGTTCCTGACATTGTGCTTTCTGAGAACATGTACCATTGCTCCATTGGAAAGAGTCAAACATTTCAAATGTCAGTTTGACTAGCACTGTGGGCAATCTTACATAAATGGAAGGTAAAGTTTTTTTCCACTTCTCCTCAGTGAATGTAAAGAAACCAGTCCAGGTGGTGACTCTAATGCATTATGAGCAAATAAAGTTGTCCCACAAAAATGGCACCCATGTCTATAACACCTTTTACAAATATAAAAATAAAAAGGGCCATGGGGCGGTGAAGCAAAATGAACTATAAAAACCAATGTACAGCTTGGACCTTACTATTACAATATGTGCCACATGTGGGTAACAAAACCAGTCTCTGGAAATTTCTTCTCTGCAAGGCATTTTATAGAGGGCACTAAAATGCTAAGCAAAAGCTTTGAGGCTTTTGCCTTTGTTTGCACTTTCTCTACACATTCGGTGCAAATCTCTTCACATCTGGGAATTTATGAGTGGTTGCATTGTCAGAAATAACATTTGCTTGTGTGCTGTTTCAAAGGCACTGGTTATAAACTGCAGCATATAAAGTGATGAAAGACACATCACTGGCTGGTTCGCTAGATTTAAGTGGCAAAGTATGTGGGTTACAGTTCTTAGCAGTGAATCATTGGGTCCCTGATAACTGTCTTTATCCCCCAACATTAATGGAGACCACTAGCAGGAGAAGATTGCAACTAATTCAACTGCCCTGCCATTTTGGTAATGGGTCACCCCTAAAAAAACTATACTCTGTGGCAGAAAGATTCAAGTAAAAACATTCCGGGTGGATATGAGCAAGGTACAGGAATGGAGAAAAATATGAACATGTTCAAAACTGGTCAAGAAACATGTTTCTTGATTGTTGAGAATCTCTGACAAGGGAAACCCTGGACTGATGAGTATCTTGTAGTTCTGGACGTTTTACTTCATGCTACAGTTTTTACTTCCCAATAAATTGAATTTACATTATGTACCCTTTGGAAGAGTTTGGCATGCTAAACACACGCACACATACAGAGGAAACATGTCTAGGAGTAAACAGAAAATGGAGGGTAGGGAAATGCAGCAAGAAAGCAAACAAACAAACCTGAAAAACAAAAAGAGAGCCTACATTATTTTTTTCACTGACTGACAACAGAAAAATTACATGAAAGTGACCAGGATTTCAATAAAACTGAAGTAAAGTTAAAACTAAAAAGCTTTCTAGCCCTATGCACCGAGATGTAATTATGGGGTGGTGGTGGTAGTGAGGGTATTGTTTCCCCAGTAAGTATTCTGCTCCCACCAATTAAATTTTCCTTCAGTCCCCAAATTTCTATCATCTTAGTAAATTAAAACTGCATTTAAAAACACATTTTAGACAAACAAAAGAAAACAGCAAGTGAAATAACTGAGGGAATGCAAACACAACAAATGTAACTATTAATTGTGAAGAATGTTCAATGTCCTGCTCTCTGAAATGCTAGAAATCTGGGGACTAAAGGAAAACTTCATTTGGGGGTGGCAGAATTCATCTTGTATATACATGTACAAATTGACCTCATGTGTAAGTCAAGGGAAGTAGTAGTAGTTTATTGACCTGTATATAAGTCAACCCAGGATTTTAGGCTCAATTTTGGGGCATAATTTTTTTTCTTATAGTTGAATATATATATAGTTGAATATAATTAGCTTACTTGCTAATTAGCATACTTGCTGTTCACCGCTATGATCTTTGGAATAGCGGTATATAAATAAAACAAATTATTATTATTATTATTATTATTATACCATATTTGAGGAGCAATTACTTGATTTTAATAATAATAATAATAATAATAATAATAATAAAAATTATTTCTATACCGCTGTTCCAAAGATCACAGCGGTGTACAACAAGGATAAAAACATCACAACCCCACACCCCAACAGTATTACAAGAATAGCAATAAAAATAATTACAAACAACAACATCCATACAAGTGGCTGTGTAGAATGGAATACAGCAATACATTGTGAAGGGGAAGAGCATAACAACAAGGCTCACGGGGGGAAAGCCTGGCGGAATAAATAAGTCTTCAGGTTCTTCTTGAAGACATCAAGGGAGGTGGAAGTACGGAGCTCATTGGGGAGGGAGTTCCAGAGCTGTGGGGCTGCAACAGAAAAGGCCCTCCGAGATGAAACATATCTAGCATCTGGAACTCTTAAAAGATGTCTCTCACCTGATCTGAGAGTGCGGGGCGGATTTTGCCCTCCTATAGTTCCACTTTGATGTTCTTGTACAGTGAAACATAAAAGTGTATACAGAGGAAGAAACTACAGTGTGTAGGAAAATGACCTCCACAAAGTAAAATAAGATTTCCAGGTATTTTCTCTGATATCCCCAGGTAGTACATGATGGGGGAAATGCTTTGGATAAAGACAATATGAGGAATCAAGACACAAGTCCTATAATCAAGACTCAAAGAAAGCAGAGCTAACAAGACAGTCAGATCAGGTCTTTGCAAACCAGAACTTTGTGGTTTAGGAAAGTGAACTATTGTGTGCTATCAGTCTTGAGTTGCAATGTAGGAAGCAAAGTACAGTAAACTAATCTCTAAAGAACTAGTGAAATGTATTCTCTTTTCACCTGAGACATAGGAAATGCTATTTCATTCCAGACTTGCCAAATTTTCACTAGGTTGTTTCTCAAACAATTGTGGAAATGCTACCATTCTTAAAATTTGCCTCTGTAAAATTCTGGCCATTTGTGTATTTCAAGCTTTATTTTTAACCCTCAGAGCCTGACGTGCCAACATTGTACAGAGAATGTTGGGTTATATTGGGAGTGGTAAAATTGTCATCATATGGAAACTGCTGAGAAACAATTTAATGGCAATAAAGTTCTATTAAGAGTTGGAGAAACAAGAATGTTTTAATTCAAAAAGTATGTTGTTAGTGTTGGGTATTGCACCCGTCCCTCAAATATACACACCCTGCAAAGTTGTACAGTCTGTGTGTACATGCACACATTCCTTACTACTGAAATCTTGGGTGAGAGGAAAAAACAAGGCCTGGAATTCTCTGTTGTGGTCTACGATTAGTAACTTTATGCATTCCTAACTATGTAGGAAAGTGAACTATTGTGTGCTATCAGTCAGTGAATTGGGAAGATGCATAAATGGACGCTGGCAAGAGGGTCCCAATGTGTATATCAGTATTGTCTAGCCAGTGCTAGGGAATCCCATTGTGCTTCAGGTCCTGTTCCACAGCAGATACTTTTCTGGTTCCTCTATTTAGTAACATAATAGCGAACCCTTGTTGAATATGGAGATTGCAAAACTGCCCAATTCTCTTTTCCACATATATGTCCATCTATGAAGACCTAAGTCCCCAAGAGAATTCTGGCCATGTTTGTTTCAGAGGTGAGGGCTAATTAAAAGATGGATAATTCATTATGGTTTGTTCAGTCAGCCTTTCCAGACTAGAACATCCTTGCTGACTTGCCTCCCCCCTCCTTTTTCTCCCATTATCCCCCATCTTTATCTTTATTCTACCCAGACCCCGCTTGAAACTCTTATTTCATTTTAATCGTCATTGTATATTAATGTTTTTAACTTCTTTTCTTGGTTTAATCTCCTTTTATTATTTAATTATGTTTTTATGACTGGGGGAGGGATGGGGATCTTGGAATTTTTAATGTATTCTCTTTTAACTGTATTTTGCTTTACTGTTGTAATCCGCTTGAATTCCTAGAGATTAAGCGGAATG
>NC_056527.1:18812435-18940609 GCF_019175285.1 Sceloporus undulatus
TTATTATTATTATTATTATTATTATTATTATTATTATTATTATTATTATTATATGCAGCTGTATCATGCAGTTAAAATATGTATGGCTGTTTATACATACATGTAATTAAAAAATTACATAACACATTTGGACTCGAAATAGGCCAGAAAACATGGTTTCTGGCCACATTTGGGGCACAGTGTTTAGACGATGCATGCCCTGAGTGCGGAGGGAAACTGTGCCAGATCCATGTCTTCCCCAAAGAAATATGCCTGGTTCAAAGCCACAGCAGCAGCCTGGATCAGGGCTGGCTGCATGCAGTTGCCACGGCCCCGACACAAATTGTGAAGGCGCAGTTGTGGGTTGTGTTTTTTGGCCTGTCTGTTTGGGGCCTTGGTTCAATATGTATTAACAAGTTACTGAAGTTTGGAGAAACGTGGCCATGGTTTTTCATAGATGTGAAGGCAAAGTAAATATGGATAATTCATTATAGTTTGTACAGACAGTACACTTAGGGAGGTTGCAATCCATGGGTCTAAATAATTGTAATGCTATAATTACACCACAAACCCCGGGCTTCTAGAAAATGAGTTTGGAAGAATTTAGTACTGCTTGTGGTATATGCATATACAGTAGTACTTCAATGGAAATGAATTAGCAGTACCCTATTTACATTATTTATATCCCACTGATTTCAGTGCCTCTATTCTAAATAGGACTAAACTGCCATCCCATCCAATATCCATTCATGTAGCCCAGAACTGTGCCTGAGAATATTTGGATTGGAGCTCAGGTAATTAATTCACTTTGTACAGTTCACAGCACACTCTGTTTTAAACCTATATGAAGGTTGGACTTTGGAAGATTATGATCAATACTCACAGTATTGACATCCTATAACTCATCATCTTGGTGGACAGGTAATGGCTATTAGAGAAAACCTGAGGAGACAAGATGTCAAACTCACCTCCTTTGCTTTTGCAGGAAAGAAGAGAGAAAGGAAGAGGTTTGTCCCAGTTCTCTGCAAATAAAAGATGAATTGTGTAAGCAGAAGAAAAATAAATACACACTTCAGGAAAGGGTTGATTAAAGATTCTGAGATATTCTTCAGTCCCAAGCTGTTCCGGCTATGATCAAAATGAAAAAATCATTCATTCTTCTTCCTTGCTGTCTTTGATTTATTTTTTTGTTATGACTTCCCCAGAGTTTAAAACAATAATATGTGAATATCAGAGGGTGAAGGAAACATCAAAGTCATTGCTGGACTTTATCTGGGAGCCTTCACTGAACTGCTGGTGCAATTATGCTATCTAGAATTTTATTTTTATTTTTTTGATAATGAGAAAAAGTGTTTTAATACAAAAGATATGTAAGGTAAACCTGAAGTGCAATGACATCAGAACGTCTCTTGGCTGAACTGGCAACAGCTTCGCCTTCAAGGGTGAGGGTGGCATGGTGGGCAGAGAAGGTATGGGACTTTTCAGTGTACACCTTTTGGGTCTGTTCATCACTCAGTGCCTGGTGCCAAGCACCCAGTTCTTCAGTTCCAGACTCCCCAAACTTAAGTCTCTCCAGTCATGGCAGCTTCAAAGCAGAGGCTGTGACTCTGTGACTCTACCCATTAGGAGGCAGCTTCTGTCCTGATGCTGTAGCCTGGCTGAAGGAACAGGCAGCACCAGCCCTTCGTGTGAGTGGTCAGCTCAAAAGCCACTGTCAAGCAGGGCCTAATTGAAGTATAGCTGCCTCATGGTCTCCAGACCCAGCATGTCCTCTCACACTTTCTGATAGTGGAATGAGACCTCCTTGCTTACGTCTGCAGACAGGTCCAGTACATGTGCAAAAGTCCTTGGCAGCTCCGCATCCACTTTCAAGGAGGCCTCTTCCTTTAAAATATATATATAAATTTTTATTAGGATGAGCTTTACAATCTTCTATTTTACAGTTGTACTTTGACTATACAGTAGCACCTTCATAAACATTTGTACTATTACAGTAAATGTATTTATACTCATAGCATATAATATCATTAATACAGCATAGTTCATTAACTTATTTGCTCTATTCTTTCATTATATTTTAAATAATATCCCTCCTCCCCATATTTTAGCTTTATTCTCATTTTATCTGGTATTCATTGAGCTTATCTATTTGACTATTCTTATCTTGTCTTATTTTTACTTCTTTAACCCGTGTTTCGCTTAAGTCTTATTTATTTTAAACAAAAATCTATACCATATAGTATATTCTGTTCATTCTTCGAATTTTTCTGGTTTTTCAGTTGCTGATTTACACTTCTTTAACACAAGATCTGATTTCTTTAAGTGCAGGTAATATAATAACATATATTCATCTGTACAATATACTCTCTACAGAGATAATTTAACCTCAGATTTGGGAAGATTTATTTTATTCTTAATTCATAATACATAAAATAAGTGGGAAATGTTCAAATAAGGCTAAACAAGATGGCCTTATAAGTTTTCATAAGTCTGATATAAATTTGTAATTATAATTGTGAATATTTTTTGTAAAATTTTAAAAATAATTCCCAGTCTTTTTTCCATCCCTCCTTCCATCTTCCTCTTATTATCATCGTCAGTCTGTCCAGTTCTATCATTTCAAGGCTTTTCTGTAACCATTCTTCTGCTGTCGGAGTTTCTTTTTGTTTCCATTTTCTGGCACATGTTATTCTTGCGGCTGTAATCAGATAAAGTATTGTTTTCAAATGTTTCCTTTCTTCAATTTCTCCTATAATGTTTAATAAGAAACTTTCGGGTTTGAGTTTAATTTGAATTTGTAAGATTTTTTGCATTAAGTCATGTATATTTTTCCAATATTTAATTGCTGAGGGGCAGGTCCACCAGATATGGTAAAATGTTCCTTCCGGTTTGTCACATTTCCAACACTTATTTTTCACTGTTCTATTCATCTTTGCTAGTTTATTAGGCAAATAGTACCACCTATGCAGCATCTTATAGTAATTTTCTTTAATATCCATAGAAAGTGTAAATTTTAAACCTCGAGCCCAGGCTTTCTCCCATTTCTCTAGATGAATTGTATTACCTATATTTTGTGCCCATCTAACGGTGCTTTCTTTTATAAATTCCTGTTCAAGATCTCTTTCCAGTAATAATTTATATAATTTAGAAATTGTTGATTTCTCAGAATTTACCGAGACCTTATCCAATTCATTTTATTCTCTGCTGAAACCTTCTAATTGTCGAGCCATTTTATATAAAACCTTCTTTTTCTAATTCCTCATTTGTTTTTAGCTTTGGGTTTTCTTCATCCCATTTTATAATGTCTTTATACTTTAAGGGCTTTTTCGAAGATGTTGCTAGTCCAATTTTCCAAGCTTCTTGGTGGGAGAGCCAATTTGGTAATTGATTGTAGAATTTTACTTTAATTTTATTCCAAATTGTTAATAATGACTTTCTTACTATATTATTTTTGAATTTTTATTAAATTCGGTTCTTTTATCTGTGCCAGCCATATATCATATTAAATCCTTCTACATTTAGCAGTTTCATATCATCTAATGTTATCCAATTTCTGATCCAATCGAGAGCACATGCTTGATAATATATTTTTTAAATCTGGTGTTCCTAATCCTCCTCCTTTCTTTTGCATCTTTCATAATTTTCCATTTAATTCTTGTTTTTCTTCCCTGCCAAATAAATTTGGATAATTCTGCTTCCCATGATTTAAATACTTTTTCATTATATATGATAGGAAGGTTTTGAAATAAAAACCGGAATTTTGGTAATGTGGCCATTTTTATTACAGAAATTCTTCCTAGGAGTGACAGATTTAAGTTTTTCCATCTTGATAATTCTTCTTTTATTTTTTCCATGTTTGTGTATAATTATTATCAAAAAATTCTGAAATTTTCTTTGATAATGTAATTCCCAAGTACTTTACTTTTTTACTAATCTGAAAGCCAAATTTCTATTGTATTTCTTCTTCTTCTTCTTCTTCTTTTGGCAAATTCATTGTCAGAATGTTAGATTTAGACTTGTTTATTTTGAGCGCCATGTATTTTCCATATTCTTTTATTTCTATTAATAAATTTCTTATGCTTTCTATAGGTTCTTCTATATTTGTGGCCAAATCATCTGCATATGCTTTGACTTTATATTCTTGACCTCTAATTTGTGTTCCTTTAATCTGATTATTTTTTCTTATTCTCATAAGGAGGGCTTCTAATGTCATGATAAAAAGTAGTGGAGATAAGGGACAGCCTTGTTTTGTTCCCCTAGAAATTTGACATTCTTTTGATTTTTGTGGTGATTGAGTTTTATATATTGCTGACATGCATTTTATAAAAGTATTTCCCAAATCTATTTCTTCCATTGTTTGTAACAAAAATTTCCAATTAATGGCATCAAACGCTTTTTCTGCATCAAGGAAAATGATAGTTGCTTGGGGTTTTTTTTTCATAGTACTCTACCAAATCGATCACTGTCCTAATATTTGATTTCATATGTCTCTGTGGGAGAAATCCATTTTGATCTTCTTTTATAATTTCTTGTAAGATTTTAAAAAAATCTTTTTGCCAATATTGCTGCAAATAATTTGTAGTCTACATTTAAACCAGATTGTGATTTGGTTCAAACAACCCTGGTTCCCAAGGAGGCCTCTTCCAACTGTTTCGTGATGGTTAGCACTTTGCCATTTCTCGAACTGTGCTCTTGCAATGCTTCATTCAGAGCTTTCTGAGTGGCAGTCAATTCTTTCTGCAAGTCAGATAGGTATTGGCCTTTGTCCTCTCCCATGTAGACCTCCTTCAGGGGCAGCTCATGCCTTGTTGAGTCCAGGGCTGTGGCAAAGTGCTTGTACTGATCTCTGAACTGGTCACACTGCTCAGCTATGGGGCCAAGGGCTTCAAGCTGTCTGTCCATGGCTTCACCAAGCTTGCTCTCCCGCTTCAGACACTGCAGCAAGAGCTTCCTCCTGTGAGCTTCTCTCTGGAGCTTTTCAGCTTCCTCAGAGTAAGCAAGTTCCTTTCAGCTTCCTTTTCCCAACTGGGCAAGGTTTTTCTCCATCTTGATGGAAGCATAGCTTAACAGCAACGTCTGCAAATCCACCAGGCTCTCTCCTTCAGCCAAGCCCTGAGCTCCGCCTCAGGCAGGGTGGCCTTCCTGCCAGGAAGTGACTTTCATGCCATTCTCCTTGGACCCAAAGGAGGCAAACAATGAGGCTTACACCATAACTGGAGCTCAGGCCCAATCCTTTAAGTGAGATGTAGTTCTCCCAGAGAGCTGGCAACAAGAATGGAAATGTCCTGCTATCTAGAATATTTGCATATAGGATCAAATATGAACTCCAGGCATTATGGTCACAGTTCAACAGACACTTAACCATACTTCTTCAGTAACTTGATTTCTAGAGCCTAAACTACAGGACAACACTCTCTTTATATCTGCCATCTCCTGACTCCAAGTTGTCTTCTTGGAAAGGTTAATTTTTGGACTACTATCCAGAATCTGATTTCCATGGAAGGCTGAGAAAGCTGGACAGTAAAGAAAACTAACAGAAAGAGAATCAATTTATTTGAAATGTAGTGATGGAGAAGAAGTCTATGGATACCATGGACTGCTGGAAGAAAAGTAGAGTTCTTTAAAAATATAATTATTATCCAGAAAAGGCAAGGGCTTGAGGTTGATGGTTTTCTTCTGTCCAGAGCTGCAAACTGATTTGAAAGTTGGAACTGCAAGGTGGGAACTGCAATGGGATTGGGCCAAATTAATCCCTTGCTCTAAATCAATGCATTTACATCACTCCAGGGTTCTGTGCTCTGTGAAGATTCAACAGTTGGAACAGGAAATGTTTTGTGGGGTTGTTTATTTAATGCAGGTGCAAAGTTTGGCAGAACTGTTGGAAATCAGCACTCAGAACTTTCAAGCAACACAGCAACTAAGGATGCTAGAACTTGGTAGATATCTCAAAATGGCTTCCTCATGCTGTGTTGAGACTGTATAAGCTTTCATTCTCTTTCCTGTAGACATGAATTGTACTTTTCCTCCTGATGTCCAGGACTAAGAGCTGTTCTAACTAGTGCTGACTAATGAAATTTTAATGAGCTTTAGGTTGATCTCCTCTGCACTGAGTAATTAGAAATACAGTAAAGCTATATTTCAGAGATGACTTTTTTTAATTAAAATTTCTCAAACATTTTCTGTTCTGTTTACAAATATGGATGGAAGTGTTCAGAGGAAAATGGTGCTGAGCGTCTCATTATCTTGTTGTTGATGATAGTGATAGCAGAAAAAGTTTCATAACTAAATAAACTTGACTGGCCTTAGCTGTTATTTTACTTTAGAATCCTTTGACTATATTGTTCTGTATGAATATTTTAAAATAGCAGGTGCAGTCTTTGCTTCAGCTTATGAAATGGACTGTTGTTGCTATTAATCTTTTAGAGTGTTAATCTGTCTCCCCCCCCCCACCCCTTTTAAATGCTCATTCATTTTAATAGATCTGAATTGCACTGTTTTAAAGCACCTTCCAGTTACAAGGAACACAGTGAAACTAATTTGAATGCATTTGCTATCTGCATGTTCTGCAGAATTGTAGAAGCAATATATTGGCTTCAAACTACATTTCCTATGGTTGTGGGGTATGTGTGTGAAGATTTGCAAAGTAACCTTTAATTGAAAAGTTCCTGAGGTTGAAAAATAATTAAGGTCTGATTGGTCAACCATACAGTGTTACAAGCCATGATGATGGTAGCGTGGGAAGCCTCCATTAAGACAGCAGAATCTCATGGGCAGCAACATCTGGATACATACATTCCAACATCTGGCAGACAAAACTAGGGCATGTACTTCCAACACCCCTACTCCTATAACTAAGATCATGTCCTTTCATCACTGGAAACTCTATTCTGTCTACTGTATTCACTTACTGCAGAAGCTGGTCTTCAGCTGATTAAAAAGCCAAGAGACAGTTAATTCATTGGGCTAAACCTATACAAGAAACAGATCTTCACTGTAAGAGGGCATCATTCAATAGGAGGATGAACAGAAGAGTTGGGCTGACACACTGCCCCCAACTTTGTTGCAAGGGTGAGACTGGAAATATTGATTGAATTGTTGTTGTATGCCTGCAAGTTGTTTCCAACTTATGAAGACCCTAAGGTGAACCTATTATGGGGTTTTCTTGGCAAGATTTGTTTAGAAGAAGTTTGCTATTGCCTTCCCTTGAGGCTGAGAGTCTGCAACCTGCCCAGGGTCACCCAGTGGGTTTCAGGGCTGAGCTAGTAATCAAACTCTGGTCTCCAGAGTCAAAACCCAGCACTGAAACCACTACGTCATGCTACAAACCCGTAATTTATATTTTTGATATTTGATTTTCGTGGCTTCACTGTTTTTGTTTAGTGATGATTTTATTGGTTTATTTTCTGAAAAACTCTTGAAGTGTCCAGTTTTCCATTTGCTTACCAGTTGTTTAGCATTCAACAGCTAAATAGCCAACTGAGTTGTAGTGAAGCAACAGTACAAAAATGTGGCCTTACCAGTTTAGTCCACTTTAAAAAAAATCCTAGAGGTGTCAGGATCAATGAAGTTGTACGTTAATATTCACAAACGCAAATCAGTGTTACATTAGATAAGATTATTTATAAATGAGCAAGTAAACATGATTGGTTTAGGACTCTTAAGAAGCACTTTTATGAAAGAGCTATGGAAATAACCATTGCTGTGTTACGGCTGTTTGAACTATTCATGGGCATGACATAAGGAAGGAAAAAGTGCAAGTGATAAGATAATGCAAACCTTTATTCTATACATGGTTTATGAAGAATTGGTATTCATGACAACACTGTGTGCTAATCAGACTTTATTTCCAGGGGCATTCTTTCATGTCAGAAGGCTGCCAGAATTGTCAGGCATTCATTGGTGGAGGGCAGAAAGAGAGGAGGGGATTGATTTTTTGGTAATGGCACATTGCTCTGCTTCATTTCCTTGTTCATTATAAGCAATGGGGAAAAATGATACACTTAAAATATTTAATATGGCAAGGTCCCTGTCCTTGCAGTTGTGGGTATGTGGGACCCCCTTGGATGCTGATGGGAGATTCGCTGCTGAAATGACTGATCAAGCTAAATGCTCAGTAGTGTAATGACAGCAAAACTGTCAAGAGATAATTGGCTGCAGTATATAGCAATAGATCTTTTCTTTAAATGGCTAGGCTATCTAGCAATGGGAATGCCTGGGAAATCAATCCAGGTCTCATCCTCACCTTGATCCTTCAAGATGCTTGAATCACCTCCCCCTGCTTCCCTCTCCCAATGCCCAAAAACCAAAGTTTACAGTAGTGGAACACTTACTTTTTTGGAACCCAACAGTTTCACATGTCTAAGGGGTCTTGGAAAATCAGAACTGGGAAAAGTTACTTTTTTGGCCTACAACTCCCAGAATTGCCATGACTAGTGGGATGTGCAGAGCTGTATTCCAAAAAAAGTAACTTTCTCAAACTTTGTGAGAAATCATCCAACATTTCACAGATGAAAATTGAGATGTACATGGTCAAGCAACATTACAGCATGGTTAAGGTGGGGGGGAGTTATTAAATGAGGAAGAATGCACAAACTAGGAGAGGCTGCAGCAGTTTGCGTTTAGCTAAGCCTATTGGGAAGGGTAAGATCTCTTGATTTAATTGGGTACAAACTACCTTTTCACTTTGAACCTAATTTGAAGGAACTGAAGTTAGATAAGGACAAAAGGGGAAAGTAGAAGGAGGAGAAAGAACCTGAGACATTTTAAAAACAGTGAAAAAAGTGGGACAGAGAATTAACTGGGATTGTCATTTCCAAATCAGGGCAGTTGGCAGCTATGCTGTTCCTATGCTTTCCGGGGCCTTCACTGTGAAAAAGAAAAGTCTAGCTTCAGTTTCTTGCATCAGTTCCTATGGAAACTTCTGGGAATTGTAGTCCTAGTCGAGGGCTAACCTGAGATATTTTGAAATTTGAAACAAAAGACAAGATAGTGCCTACCATCCATGCCATGACAGTAGCTGATTTGCAAGGCCAACTGACAATGAGACAGAGTGCACCACCATGTTTGAGGTCAGAGACTAGTTTAGAGGGTGAAGAGTGCACAGCACTGACTTTCAAAAGAGAGGAAAGTCAAGGAAATTTAGGAGAAGGAGTTGGTGGGCTTTCATATCTGCCCACTAGCATCTTCCACCTGAAGCAAAAGCCTCATTCTGCCTAATGGTATGGCTAGTTCTTCCACTAATCCTTTCCTTACCAATCCTTCCCCTACCCCAAAACTACTTTTCTTGACCTTGCAGGAGAAAGAAAGAATCTGTTGGAAGCTGATGCCTTTGAAAACCTTTGAATCTTCATGAGCATGCAAATTCAATGCTGACTGAACTCCACAGGTGTTGTAAGCATTCAGTTAGACTGATCACATATGTTTCAATCATTTTGGAAAGAGAAGTGTGGTGCATGTGCATCCCTATATGTTTATAATTCCAGTCATTAATGTGAGGCATGCAAAAGACAAAAAGGGAGATAATATATGAAGCACCACTATGTCAAGAAACCTTCCTGTTTCTGGATATGCTAAGAGTAGCACCTTATACATACAAGAGCACCTTGTGGCTGTAGCAGCAAAATTAGGATTAAATGTTATGGCTAACACTGATATTTCCTACTGCAAAGCCTCCTTGAAATGTGTTTTCATGGAAGGTTTAAGGCAAACTGAGTCACCATTTCCCAATGGCAACTTTTGTGCAAATCTTGACAAGGGGTGGGAAAGTGAGGTTTGGACAAGTATTCCCAGAATACCCAGAGAGCATGATCATGGGTCTTTGAGTCTTTGATGTTTGGGGGATAACTGGTGTTTTTATCCAAAAATATATCTTTACCAAGCTCTAGAAGGAAGCCACTGAAATCAATGGGACTGAACATGAAGCATGACTAACTCTGGAATAACTGGTTTAAAATGGCATTTGTTCCTGGATCAAGCAAATACCTCTCTGGTCATCCCATAGCAGCTATCAAGTTGGTTCAGAAAAGTTCACAAGGAAGAATGAAGGTCATCTACTCCTATTTTCCTGACATTTGACATTTTAAAATATGCATTTACTTAGGAAATAGAATAAATGCTTCAATTCTTAACCTCTGCCTAAGACTGTAGTATTTGGTATTAGGATAATGACCTCTAGTAGGGTAGGGAAACTTTTGCCTCTCCAACAGTGATTGGATTCTAAACCCCATCATCTACTGGCTGGTTGCAGGTGATGGGATGTGGAATCCAATAACTTTGGAGGGCCACAAATTCTCCTACCCTGCTTTACAAACAGAGTGAAAAATTGTTGGGTGGAATTAGAGTGAACAAAATGACCAAACAGATTGAGCTGAAAATACTATACAGTACCACCATCACTACTCTACTTGGCATTGAAATGTTTCAGAGTCCCTGGAAGAAAGGCAAAAAAAGCATGTGTGTACTTGCTTTCCCCTGTCAATCACTGATTAGAAATATCAGCAATAATTTGTACTCTGGAAGACCTGACTTACGGACCCCTGGGCCTAATTGGATCCGCTGATTTTGGCTAAATCCCATTCTGTCAACAGCTCAGCAGTAGGTACAATATTGAAACTCTAATTAGTGTAGTAATAACGTCAGTTTTCCAGACGGGATTTTTTTTTCCAACTTGAAAAAAAGGCTGTGATTTTAGATCCAGTATATGTGTAGGTTCAAACATTTCCATTTATGTTCTGCGAGCACTTTATGTAGTTTTCAAATCATGATTAGAGTTGCTAACAGACTAGCATGGGCAAGCTTTGTTTTTGTCTTTGGACCATTTGCCACAAAAGCAAGTAGCTTTGTTTTTAAACCCACTTTCGCTGACTATGTAGTGTGAACAAGCAGCTTTTGCCCAGGACTCTGACTGCATATCTGCCAGGAATGCATTAATTCATGCATGCACTGCCTTTCTTTTAAAAGCTGAAGGTATTTTACAAAATCTCCCCACCTCATCCTCGCAATAACCTTGCGAGGTACAACTGATCTTCATGGCTAAATGAGCTTCTTGGTCTTTGGAGGCCAAATTGGCTTAAAATATTCTATTGATAAGAGATCTTTGATCATTTTAGGATTTATTCTAACACCACTACCAAATCCAGTCTTTATAATGGTAATGATTCTCTTCAAGCACAGGGGGATGCTGCAGAGAAAGACCCATCTCCATAAACATATATCCTGTATGTAGGGGTGATAGCTTTCAGAAACTGGGTAAAGGGTACAGACTACTCTAATTACAAACATGTGAAACCAGTATTGTCTTGAAAAAGAATGATGATCATCAAGATGGTACAAATCTAGGCAGAGAAGCTACAGATAGATACTGTTCCTGAAAAAGCCAGGGCCAGTCTTACAGTTAGGCAGATTGTAGCTGGCTTGTGAGGCAGCTGATTTGGAGTCTCATGAAAGAGCAGGAAATTGTTATTTATTTATCTGTTTTATTTTTACAGCTAGGATGGAGGCTGAGGTTCTTGTGAAACTTTCTGCTTCACATTTCAAAACAACCTGACCAGGCTTGGTTAGAGAGGTTGGGCCTTACATAATCAGTCATCAAATGGCTGTCAAAACAGAAAAGTATTCATTTTTCTGCACAAAGAAAGTAGGGGAAGGTGCCAGTTTAACTTCTCTGGCGATAATATTCCAAAAACCACTGTTCTCACCAGATGTACCTGTGAGGATGCTGGGAGAGACAGAAAGGTCTCCTCAGAAGAACTCAAAGTAGAGACATGTTTATAAGGGACAATAAAGTCCTTCAGATAACCTAGATTTGCACTATACAGGGATTTATTTATAGGTCAAAACTAGCACTTTCGACTGTGCCTTGAAATGAACCAACAGTATCTATCTGTATCTACTGTGCCTACTCTGAAGCTGTTGCAATAAGAGAGTTGTGTGTTCCCTGAGAACTACTCTTCCAGATCATGGAGTCAACCAAATATGAACATAAAGCTCCCTTCGTAAATACAAGTCTATCATTTCAACAAGAAAAGGTGTTGATATATTGCTTTCCTTCTGCCTCCTATCTCCTTCAGCATTGTGTCCCCTTGATAAAAAATCACCATCCAAGGTGCTGATTTTATTTTGAACTTCCTACCTGCAGAACCCTTTTTCACTGGCTGATTTTGGAGATCTGCCAGCAGAGCCACCATGTTGCTAAAGATTTCACAGCAGAAGAGCCCTAAAAGAGGCAGAGGTGGGATGGGCAAGGAAGGAGCTGAGTTATAGGAGGTCTAAATATGCTCCAGCTCAGTCACTAGAGAGGGAAGGGATTTTGTAGCTGAAAAACAGTTTTACTGAAAATGGGAAATCCAGTTGGGAAAAAAAAATAACAAAATTACTGGCACAATTTTCAGCCAGTAATATCTAGGATGTATTATTCAGGAAATAATTTTGCCCAGAAGTACACATGGAGGGAGGTTGGACAAAATTGTTGTGTTTGACACAAAAAACATGGTCAGGCTGAGAACAGGAAGTAGGCCTAAGTACTTCTCAATATTTGTAGACTGAGAGGAGTTTGGATTAAGCACAGCTTTAGGTAGCCTAGTGTCAGCTCAGCTGGTGCTTGGCCATTTTCACCTATTAGGACTGAACTGTTAGCCCAACTGGATTCTTAACTGGACTAAAGTTAATTTGGTTGCTGCTTCAACTCTGCCACAAGTAAAATGAGCATACCAATCAAATAAGCATCTATTTGTTAAATAATTAATTATTCATGATGCTTAGTTGTGACTCTTACAGAACTATTAGTTTGCTCTCTGCAAGTGATCATTATAAATAATATTCCCCCCCCATGTGAACCAGATCAAGACTGGAACAATTTCAGTTGCAGCTGGACCTGGTCCAGAACTGAACCAGTAAAGCATTTGTCTCAGATTTTAAAATAGTTGCTTTTTGAACTACAGCTCTCAGAATGCTGATGACTTCTGGGATTTCTGGTCAAATAGTTGCTTTTCCAATCTCTGCTTTGAGTTCCTGCTTAGAGGCTCTTGCTTGCTGCTGTAACATCTGTCCTGTCCTGTACCCAAATCCATAATGAATGGTGTTTTGAGATCTGTGCTGTATTGGACCACTGTCCATCTAATCTAGTGTTAAGTTTCCAATAGCAGGAAGCAAAATGTCTTCATGAAGTGTAGGCTGCTGTCACACTGCAGAATTAACTCAGTTTGACACCACTTTAACTGTCACAGCTCTGTCCTACAGAATCCTGGGATTTTTAGTTTGTTGTGGCACCAGAGCAATCTGTCAGAGAAGGCTAAATATTTCACAACACTACAAATCTCAGAATTCCATAGCACTGAGCCATGTTAATTAAAGCAGTGTCAAACTGCATTATTTCTGCAGTGTAGATGCAGCCTCAGAAGCAGAGTATGATAGCAAAGGGTCTTCTGTTTTCTCTAGTAGTAAAATACTGTTCATCTTCAACCTCATGTCACTTCCATTATACTGAGCATTCGCTACAGTCAAATCCTAGGAAATGAACATGTCTGTTCATCAAGATGGAAGAAAGAGTGAAAGAGGGGTACAGGTTGGAAATTCATTAGTGGCATTTTAGTGGTATTCCAATAACCACTGGAAGCCCAAAAGGATTAAAGAATCAACTGCCAAATATACTGTCACCACTTACATTTTGTAGGAGTGTAAGAGGCAAATATATGCACAGCTGAAGTGACTGACTGAGAGGCTGGAGTTATTTGTACTCTTGAAATCCTTTCTCTCAGTCCAAAATTTTGCTAACTATGTACATGGAACCTATGAAGAAGAGATGTTGCTTAATTAGTTAATGTAATGTAATGTAAATGTTGATCAATTACTTAACAGGCTAAGACTCATTCCCAGCAGAGAAATGCTGGTGTGGAAAGTCTAAAGGGATTTGGAAATGGAGAAGGCTGAGATTGTTATAATGGAAAGGAATATCTGCTGTAGCTTTATGACAGGGGTTGCATTTATAAGTAATTGACATCTAGACCGGTAAATACAAATAATCTAGAGGGTATACATTTTGAAACTGGAACCATTAATCACTATCTAAATGAATTCACTGAATGAACAGAATTTCTCAGGAGTAAACAAACTTTTCCTTACTTCTTGTTTACTACAATGATTCAGTTTCAGCTATGCTGGAAAACTATCCTTATTTCTCCTAATTCTCTTTACCACCATAGAAAATTGCAAACAATAACCATATATAATTATTACATTTCATACAAAGTCCATGGATATCCAAGTCCTATTATATACAATGGAGTTTAAAATGGTGTCCCTTATATAAAGGCTTGCTTTTTGGCATTTACAAAAAATGTATTTTCAAGCCACAGATGGTTGAATCCAAGCATACAACCACTCATAATACAATGGTGTTCACACAATTAGAGGAAATCTTCGTAATAATAGTAATAATAATACTAATAAACAAATAAAATAGATCTTGATTTAGGCCCAAATCCCATTGCTAAAGTAACCAGAGGAAACCCATTGAATCAATATTGATTACAGAAGTGTGGAATTATCATCCAGCAATTGATTCAGTGGCTCTCCTTTCATACTGGAATTAAAATCATGAAAATTAGTGGGATGTATTAAGTCATGTTGAATTTGGCAACTGAAGTACACCATCTGGGGCACTGAGTTAGAGAGTTAGAGTGTATCCACACAAAAGAAATAAAGCAGTTTGATACCACTTTAACTATCATGGTTCTATCCTGTGGAATCCTGGGATATATAGTTTGGTAAGGTATTAAGTCTGATTTGTCAGAGAGCTCTGGCCCGTCATCAAACTACGAATTACAGGATTCTGTCAGATAGAGTCATGGCAGTTAAAGTGGTGTCAAACTGTTTTACTTCCGTAGTGTAGCTACACCATTAGTTCTGACAAATATTAGTGGGTCTACTTCAAGTATGGCTGTGTTTGGACTGATCTATTTAAGTCTCTTCTGCCCATGGTAAGTGATTTCAGTGTTACAAGATAAAAATCTCACAAGTCACTGCTGCAATCAAAATGAAACAGTAAAATATTGTCAGTGTGAAATTTTGGTGATATTTATTTCAGCGTGTCAATCAGTTAGCTATCACATCAACAGAGAGTTGATAAACTAATTTTAAAATGAAACAAAATGCAAAGCTTTATTGTTGGGCTCACCAATCAAGATCCCATCAAGGGTTAAAATATTAAGACAATTGTTGATTAAATTGAGCCCTGCCAAGTTGCTGGCAGACAGAAAGTGAATGATGGGCAGTGACCTTTTGAAATTTGTCTGATTTGATGTTGTTTGCTGTTGCCTTTTTTAAAAAGTATGTATTGATTAGATGATGAAGAAATAGTTGGTTGCTATTCAGAATGAACACACAATCATAGGCTTGACTTGGTCCAGAGTTACTTGGACATGAGAGCAAATGGTAGGCAAACATTTCTTGATTTTCGTATCAAAATCTTTCTGGAAATGAGACAATTTAAAATGAGCAGATACCATGCTGTTTAAACAAAGACATTTCCTGTTTTTGGAGCAGGCCATTCTTGCAAGATGTTTGCTAAGTCGGAGGAAAATCTTTGGGGATCCAAATTATACTGGATGCAGAACAGAGTGTGACAGTTATAATAGAGTGAACAGTACAAAAGTGCAGGAAAGGGAAAATGCTATGGAGACAAAAACTTCCAATACTGGCTATTCTTTGTCTGGATTCACATTGAAATATGACCTTGAATAATTACAAGAGCTGGATGTATTCCCCTTCCCTCATTTCCATATGTTTCCCTTGACTTTCTAAATCAAAGGGTAAAAAAAAGTATTACGTATTTTATGAATTCATTGCATTTTGTTTATTTGTTTTCCAGTATGCATAATACTAGAAATATTAGATTAACCATTGCCAGAACACCAAGCAATGAAATGGGAGAAGTGAATACAGGCCTATGAACTAGCCAGCCACCATGCCTGGCATGCTATTTTATTCTTGCATCAATTGGCTGTGGTTAATTTGTTGTTGACTACCATAGAGGTTTGTTAAATGTGATGATACAACAACAACAACTTGATGACGACGACGATGATATCACCTCAGGTCTGAGTGGACAGATTTGCCCTGCTTGAAATAAGCTCATGATTCACTGAGCCAGTACAGGTCTGACTCACTAAATTTATAACTGGCTTGTTTGAGAAAGAACTTCAGACACAGAATTTGGTCAGAGCAAGGATAGGCAACTTAGTGTCACAGAGGGAGCACCCAAGCCTCTCTGCACCAAATGGGAGCTATATCCTTCCCCAGCAACCATCATTGCAGTTGTCAACAAAATGTGGCAACAACACTAGTGTCTCTCTCGTCCAGGAGTTTGGCATAGAATTATCCTATACCATAAAGCCCCAAAAGACATTGTTGCATCTTTAAAGAAAGTGACAAGAAGCCCCCCATTAAAAAAAAAAAAAAGAGTGTAGGTTGGTCAGTTCTAATAAAAGTTATAGCTCTGATAAAAGCTTCAGATCCTTCCCTCTTCCTCAAGCCCCTCAAGCAATGAAAACCTTCAATGGAGATTCAGTATGATAGCTTTTTCACCCAGTACATTTCTGTGATTGAGCAGGGATTTGAACCATGGTCTCCCAGTGCCTTAGTCCAACACTCAGACCACTACACCTTACTCTGGAGTAAAAAAAAAATGATTACCAGTGCAGTCCTCTGCAGACATCCTTGCCTGCATCCTACTATGTATCCTGAGTGTGTTTGTGACTCCAGCAATTGCAGTATACCTGATCAATCAACAATTAGATGAATTTATTCAATAAAGTAAGCCACAGGGGTGTTATGGGAGGGGGGGGTGCAAAATGAGGGCATTGCCTCCAATAAGAATTTTGCCCTGCTAAAAATCTTTCTTCAAATTTCTAGCATTGAAGCATCTTAAAACTTAAGTTGAGCCTTTAGAAATTGGGGTTGAGATCCTGTTTCAGAGGCATAGGTTTGATATCCTAATCTGATCCATGAAACTCCCCTTAAAACCATTCAGCCATCCTGAGTGAGGGAGTTCTGTGGTGCTGCAAGCAGGATGCTACAGGATGATGTGCCCAACCCCTCACTTTGTAACCTTGGATAACTGCCTGGCTTTTAAGGTGGGGACATTACAATTGTAACAATGGTACTACTGTTCTAAATGTGAATAGGAAAACGTTGCACAGTTGTAAGTCTAAGGAGTTTATCAAATGGGAAGAATTTCTCTTAAATGTGAATAAAAAGAAAGTGGGGCCAAAATGCATTCACTTAAAGTCGCTAGTGTCATGCAATTACTTGAGTATGCATTGCATTCAAACTGGCTCCCCATTGCCCGAATTTGTGTGTGGCAGTCTGTCACGCAATAACATGAAACCCCATGATTGCGTTCGGACTGACTTCCCGTTGCCCAAATTTGTGTGTAGTAGGTTATCATGCAATAACGTTAAACCCCATGATTGCATTCAGATTGCCATTGGATTATACTTCCAATTCCCCTTGTCTGATAAACCCCTAACTTACAACATCATAACTGACTAATAGGATGCCACTCACTGTTTAGGTAGCCATAGAAAAAGTGCAGGCAGAATTATGAAGGTAATGCAAACACGGCAAATATGAGAGTTCTAGATATGAATTATTTCCAATCTCTTTCTCTCTGCTATTCTAGAAATGTTGGCAGTAAAAAGAAATATCACTGGGGGCCCTCCTCATGTAGTTGCAACCTGGGTCCTGAGTTTTCAAGGCTGATCATAATTGGGACTTTTGGAGATCTCTCATTCAACAGGTTGCCATATGCCAAATCCAACTTGATGGCACATAACAGCAATAATAAATAATAAAGTAGTAGTAGTAGTAGTAGTAGTAGTAGTAATGGAGCCAGCGTAGTGTAGTGGTTTCAGTGTTGGACTACAGCTCTGCAGACTAGGGTTCAAGTCCCTTCTTGGCCATGGAAAATTCATTGGGTGACTTTGGGCAAGTCACACACTCTCAGTCCCACAAAACCTCATGATAGGTTCACCTTAGGGTCACCTTCAGTTGTAAACAACTTGAAGGCACACACCAACATGTAGTAGTTGTAATCACAGCCGCAGTACTAGTAATCGCCACCACCAAAGTACCGCATATTTAAAGTACTAGTAATCGCCGCCAACAAAGTACCTCATATTGGCCCAATGTGCATATTCTTTTCAGTGTCAGCAATCAGACTTTGTGGTGACTTTCAGCCTTAGAAATAATGCAAAGTTATCCTGACCTACTGAGCTTTTGCAGTCATCCCAACCAATATATAAATTAGGAGCAGAGTTTTTTTCCTTCAATCCAGACTAAGAGCGAACCATTTGGCCACCTCATGGCTGAGAGCCATTGCACTTGTAAGTCCTCTTGAAGATCAGTGCAGTCTGTCTGCCTTCAACCAGCAAAACACAGAAGAATAGATAAGATGAGAGTGAAACACAAAAGAACCTGAACCATTTAATTTCCATTTTGAAGAAAAAATTAAAGCACTATTTATTTTGCTTCAATTATAGAGCAATCATGCTTCACTGAATGGGCCTCACAGACATTCACTGCAACTTTTCCTCTTAATTAGATGTTTGTGAATTTAAAGGTTTCTACCGTGACTTCAAGAGCAAAACAAAAACACCATTTCTATGTTAATTGAATTCTCTTATTTCTACCCATTTCTCACAATCAAGCCCCCTTGATATATTTAATCTCGTTTTTTTTTTTGCAATGGTTCCCATGGCGACTCTTCTAGGTTATGGTGTAGCCAAAGACTAGAATGATCAAGCCTCCCAGAATTGCCAAGAGATATATCCTCCTCCCATTTCTCTCTCACACATCCTTCTCCTACCATGTATTCTCTTGCTGTTAGACTGGATTTTTTTCCCTCTCAAACAGCTTGACATACTCTTTTCCATCAAGGCCTTCCATCATGGGAGGGAGAGGATAACTAGATGTCAAATTCCAGTATGTGCGGTGAGACCCCACCACCCATTTTCACTGTAGTACAGCTGCCACATTTGGGAATTCTAATTTTCCACGTGCTTAGCTCTGTCACTTTTGTTGCTGTCCAGAAGTAGTCTAAAATGTTTGGACCAGCACAAGACATTCTACTATCCAAGGCAACAATGGTAACAGTTCCCCAAATTCTGTGTACAAAACCTCACTGGGCTAGTTGAAGATGAACTTCATTTCAGCAATGGCATGAGGATGTAGCCTTATACTGAGTCAGACCATGAGTCAATCTAAACCAATATTGTCATCTCTGACTGGCAGCTCCCTCCTGGAGATCAGATGCACTGGTGGATTTCGATAATGGCACTGTTTAGCTTCCAAAATGAGAGACTATTAGATGTGTTCATGATAGGTTGGCTAGTGATATAGGGCCTTCCACCATTCTTCAGGGCAGCAGGCTAGTTTAGGGGATGAGAGTAGATCATTTGACATGCCCACCTGCGAGCTCTAAGGCTAGCTCTATGACTAGGAACCTCAAGAGGAACAGCTGGGCCCTGCTGCTTCCCAGCATCGGCTAGTGAGACAGAAAGACATTACTGCAAACTCTAGGGAAGGCTCAAAAGCCAAACACATAGAGTTACTTCCAATATTTAGTATCATTTTTGAGGGAGAGTACATCAACAGTTTCACTCCTCTTCATGAAATTTGTTTTCACCTCTTAATGGAAACCAGCCACATTTTTTTAAAAAAGGTCCCTATGGCCATTTTGACCAATGCTGCCAGTCCAGGAAGTATCCTTAAAGCAAACCAGGTGGCCATCCACCCTCTATTTGAAAACCTTCAATGAAGGAAAACCCACCACCTTTCAAAGTAGATTATACTACTTTGAACAGTATACTGTTGAACAGCTCTTAGCTTTCTCATGTTTAGTAAGAATCTCTTTTCCTGTAATTTGAACACATTGGTACTATCTGCAGCAACACAAAACAACTGAAACTGAATTTTGTTCCCAGTCTTAGCTTACTTTTTATTCCAAGGAGCTTTCCTTCTCTTCCTCCTCTTCATTCAGCAGTCTGAGTTAGGAGGAGCAATCATGTTGTTCATGTTATATTGTTCATTATAACTAGAATCATAGAATAGAAGCATGGCGTTGGAAGAGACCACAAGGACCATCCAGTGCAGCCCCCTGCCATGCAGGAACTCACAATCAAAGCATCCTCAACAGATGGCCATCCAGCCTCTGTTTAAAGACCTCCAAAGAAGGAGACTCCACTACACTCCGAGGGAGTTTGTTCCACTGTTGAACAGCCCTTACTGTGAGGAAGTTCCTCCAACTGTTGAGGTGGAATCTCTTTTCCTGCAGCTTGCATCCATTGCTCCGGGTTCTAGTCTCTGGAGCAGCAGAAAACAAGCTTGCTCCATCCTCAATGTGACATCCCTTCAAATATTTAAACAGGGCTATCATATCACATCTTAACCGTCTCTTTTCCAGGCTAAACATCCCCAGCTCCCTAAGTCGTTTCTCATAGGGCATCATTTCCAGACGCTTCACCATTCTAGTTGCCCTCCTTTGGACATGCTCCAGCTTGTCAACATCCTTTTTGAGTTATGGTGCCCAGAATTGGACACAGTATTCCAGGTGAGGCCTGACCAAAGCAGAATATAGTAGCACTGTTACTTCCCTTGATATAGACACTATACTTGCACTGATGCAGCCTAAAATTGCATTGGCCTTTTTAGCTGCCGCATCACACTGTTGACTCATGTTCAATTTCTCGTCTACTGGTACTCCTAGATCCCTTTCGCATGTAGTCTTGTTATGCCCGGATGTTCCGCATCCTATATCTATGCATTTAATTTTTCTGCCGTAAGTGCAGTACCTTACATTTCTCTGTGTTGAAACTCATTTTGTTAGCTTTGGCCCAGCTTTCTAATCTATTAAGGCCATTTTGAATTTTGATCCTCTCCTCTGGGGTATTAGCTGTTCCTCCTAATTTGGTGTCATCTGAGCACACCCCCTAGAGTTAACTGATTATAAATCAGAGTTTTATCAGCAACAGAGTTTGAGAGAACTGCTTTTTAAAGAAAATATGCTCTAGAATGTCCCCAGCCATCATGGCACCTGGCCATGCTGACTGGGGACATTTCTGAGAGATATCATCCAAAAAGATAACTTTTGTAAGGTCTGATTGATCTAGTCTGACTGGCAACCGTTTTCTACCTTTCAACTCTTGTCTCACTGTGATATCTTTTAAAACATCTGGAACTGGGAAGAGCCAAGCTGTGAAACAGCAGTAATCAGGGCAGCCTTGCTTCCCTTCCCCTGTTTTTTATCTGTGCTCATGATTAGCTCTATGCAATATCAGACAAGGGAAGAAGGATGACCACTCTTAGTCACTGCAGCCACTCAGCAGGAGAGGGAAAACCTAATCAGAAGACTCTGTAGTAGAGCTGCTTGGGGGCCAATTTGGAGGTGATAACCTAAGAGCAAAGTGTCTGCACGACTTTCACATATTTGTACTACTTGACTCAGAAAAAAAATGGTTAACACTCCAGACTAGGGCAACAGCTGGGGGCTGAGTGGAGAGATGAAAGAATCTGTGCTGGAGAAAGTTGTTTTCCATCTCTCATAGCTCTCTGTTACTTTCACATCACATTTCCCTTCAAGCAAAAGACTGGACTGCCATATTTATGTGAACAGCCACAAAGGAATTCTCCTAACTAACAAATCTCTTGAAAGATATATTTTTGGTGTTTTTTTTTTAAAGGACTATGGAAAAAAGCAATTCAAGTTACCAAAATGTGCAGACAGGAAAATATATGAAGACTGAAGAATGAAAATGGGCTATTAAAGGGATGCTCTTAATGTGAGTCACATTATTAAAAAGAAGCTCAAATGACATTTCCCTCCATTTAGAGGGTTTAATCATCTTCTGGGATTTCAGCCTCCTAATCAGAATATTAGCCCTTGACTATTTAGTTTCTCTACCTCTTACCTGTCTCTTTGTGATAGTTTATCTGTATTAGAGATGAAATTGAAGAATCCTTTCTGCCATTCCCTTTAAATTAGTCTACAGCTCCCGGAGTTGGACAAAATGAGGAGGGAGTAGGGGGCAGAGGCGAAGTAGCCTTCATTCAATTTCGAACAGTGGAATGATTTTTTCCTTCTAAATGGTTTGCTGTGAGCCCCTGACTTTTTCCTGATCCCTATCCATTATTCAGACTCAAAGCTTAACAATGGTAAAAGACTTATTTATTTATTTATTTATTTATTTATTTAATCTCACATCTATTTTACATTAGGGGATCCAAGTTGGGTTGCAATATAATTTTTAAAGTATATACCTAAAACTATATATAATACAAAACTTTTAAAAATGAGACAAAAATTCAATGCAGTCATTGATTCATAAATACTGAAGAACAATTTTTTCAGGCATTGTAAAAACAAACAGGTTCTAGAACAGATCAAGCCAGAACTCTCCCTGGAGGACAAAATGATTAGACAGAGGCTGTCAAACTTTAGCTACATCACAAGAAGGCATGACTCACTAGAAAAGAAACAATGCTAGGAAAGGTAGAGGGCAGGAGAAAGAGAGGGAAACCATATGGCAGATGGTTGAATTCAGAGAGGCCATGGGACTCAGCCTGCAGGGTCTGAGAAGAGCAGTGGACAACTGGGATTTTTGGATATGTCTCATCCAAAATGAGTCAAGATTGACTCAATGACAGTTAAGGGCAGTTCCAGGAGGAAGGAAGACCGCATGCTAGATGGATAGACTCACTCAAGGGTGCCACAGTCCTGGTTGCAGGTCTGCAGGACCTGAGCATACTGGTTGAGGACAAGGGGTCTTGGAGGTGTCTCATTCATGGGGTCGTCATAAGTCAAAGTTGACTTGAAGGCAGTAAACAACAACAACAACAAATATACAGCATACTCCATTCAAAAACTCTTTATGCCACAACCAATTAAAAGCTGGACTCTTTAAACTAAAAGGTCTTTGTCTACCAGTGAAAAGAGAGCAGAGAGAGAGTCAGCCAAGCTTCCACTGGAAGGAAGTTGCACACCTTAGCAGCAGCCACCAAGAAGGATCCCTCACATGGCCTTACCAGAGGTACAGTACTTGTAAAGATGGTAGGGCTGAGAGAAAGCCCTCCTCTGAAGATTCTGAGACTTGAGCAAGCTCATGTGGAGAGATATGGCCTTTAAATAAATAAATAATAAATAATACAACTTTAATTTATATCCTGCTTTTTGTTACCACAATCAAAGCGACATACAACCTTTAAAAAATACAACAATATATACAATTTCTGCCCCCCCCTTAAAAAAGGATTAAACAATTCTATCCATTAAAATTACAGACAATAAAATCTAAAGACAATAATACAACAATAGGATAACAGTGGGCAGAGTCTTCACTTAATAAATAAAATAGTCTGGACATAAGTGTTATGGGGCCTTATAGGTCATAATCAACACTCTGAAATGTACCCAGAAATGATTCAGTGCCAGTGCTGTTTCCACCACTAGGAAGTTACATGTTCCCTAAAACCAGCCCTGGGATCAGCGGTCCAGCAGCAGCATCCTGGACTTGTTCAAGTTTCCCAACATTTTCCAAAAGCAGTCCAGCACAGGTATACCTCAATTAATGAAGCAGATGTGCTCCTTATAGATGCTACTTTAACCAACCAAGAAATAGCAAGCTAGATCTGACACAAGGTGTATATGGGAACCACACTACATGGGAATTATGAAGTCCTCATAAAAGTCACTTTGACACCTACTGTCAAACATCTCCTTGAAGAATTTTGCTGACCTTGTGCTGAAGATAACCAGTTTCAAAGAGTGTCATCCCATACCTCATCTATCCCATTTAAATCATGTTCAGTTAGTTCAGCCAACAACTTTTGAGTATCCAACAGGTGTGGGAATGTTAGAAGAAACATGGCACAGAGGAAAAGTCACTCATTGTGGCTCCTGCTTTCCCCAAAATGACTGTGCTGCCCAGTTTATGAACTGTGTTCCGAGTTTCTGATTTTAAATGTTTTAAGATAAAATTGTTTTGATTATTTAATGTAGCAATTTTTTCCTTGACATTTTTCATTTTTTGAAATTATTTATTTCTTTTTCACCACTCCAAGGCATCCTTAGATATAGGAAGTGAAACAGAAATTGGACTGATGGTGATGATGCTAATAATGACAATAATGTGTTTGAGAAATTGAGTAGATGAAAAGGGCCAATGATTCCCTCTTCCAGGACAATGGACCCAGTCCAAATCAACAACCATATTCATTCTCTATGTACCTGTATACCTGTACATCTGTTCAGGTGATATCAATAGCATTTACATTTCTATAGTGCTGAATAGTGTACTTAGCACACTCTAAGTCTTTGGTTCTCCACCTTCCTGATGCCGTGACCCTTTAATACAGTTCCACACGTTGTGGTGACCTCCAACCATAAAATTATTTTTGTTGCTACTTCATAACTGCAAGTTTGCTACTGTTATGTTGTGTTTTCCGATCGTCTTAGGCAACCCCTGTTCTGATGGTTTAAGGTGACCCCTGTCATGACCCACAGGTTGAGAACCATTGCTCTAAGTGGTATATAATCTGTAAGCCAATTGACCCCAACAAGCTGAGTATTCATTTTACCAACCGACAAAAGTATAGAAGGCTGAGTCAACCATGGAGCCCTGGGAACAAACTCACAACCCTGTGGCTGCACTACTGGCATTTAATCATTGCACCACCAGGTGATATTCCTTCCCCCAGTTTTTTTTTTAAATTAACACACATTTGTCTCTTTTAAAAAACTGACACACATTATCAACCTGAAATGCATGGAAACTGCCTCCAGCTTCCTTGTGAAATGCAAGGATCATTTTGACAGAAAACATTTAGAAAGTTTTTGAAGAAAAATCCCCATGACTTGAATACCTTGCAATTATTCTTTCAGCACTTTCAATGATTACACAGCCCTTGAAGGACATTTCTTTATGTAAACCTGACTCAGTATATCAGCTTATGAACTTTCCTTTCAGAGTCCTACAGGGGAAAATCATGAAGCTTAAAGGGTGATCATTGTTGTAATGTTGCTGTGAGAGGCTCTAGGGAGTTGGTTACTCATCTCCATTATGCAGAACTGAGGCTTACTGTGGAAAGAGGTGTATGAGGGAAATATCTTACGTTAGTGTCATTCAGACATTAAATGTGAACTGCACTGACAAAAATCAGATGTGATGATTTATCTGAGAGAAAATAACCTAGTAATAGATAGAGAAGTCAACCTCATTAAGATGTAGATGCGTATGATGTCCTTGAGGCAGGCAAATACAGAATTTAAAATGGATCTAGCAGAATGAGTGTCAAGCCAAGTATGAAGAAAACCCAAAGAAGAGGCGATTGAAAAACACTTTGATGGAAGAGAAAAACTCAATATCACGACCTTTGATGATAAGAGGTATTAAAATATCATTTCCATGTGTTAGCACAACCAAGGTCTCAAATCTATTCACTGGAGAAGCTGAGCAATACATGTATCCCATGGAGATTTGTAGAAACCTTTGAAACTGTGTTACACCAGCGGGGTTGGTTGGTACACCTGTCAAATGGCTTCTGTGTGGAATGGAAAGACAGATTACACTGAATGTTTGTAAATGAATCCATATATATTAATAGCAGGTTTGTGGGTGCAACCAGCATGGTGCAATGCTCAGAGTGTCAGACTAGGACCGGAAAGTCTTGAGTTCAAATCCACATTTGAGATGACTGGGTTATTTTGGACCAGTCACTATCTCTCACATTATTTATAAATGGTGTGTGGGAAAATGTGCACATTTCAAATGAATGCAAAACACTGTTTAAACAAGTCATTAGTTGAGAGGTGGTTGTAAATGTACTCAAGCACTGGGTACTATTTAAAACATGTACAAACCTGAACACAAGAGAAAAAATGAGCAAAAAGAGGATAGATTCCATTCTGTTAAAAAAGACATGACAGGATGAAAGAGTGAATAGAAAAGGAAGTAGGAAAGGGAGGATGCTGTTAGGGCAGTTTTTAAAATATTTTTGTCATTGTGTGCTTTCAAGTCGCTTCTGACTTGTTGTGACTTGTTGTGACCTTAAAGCAACCCTATCATGGGATTTTCTTGGCAAGATTTGTTCAGAGGAGGTTTGCCATTGCCTTTCCCTGAGGCTGAGAGAGTGTGACATGCCTGGGGTCACACAGTGGGTTTCCATGGTGGAGCCAGCAATTGAATCCTGCTCTCCAGAGTTGTAGTCCAAGATTCAAACCACCATACTAGGCTGGCTCCTGTTTGCCCTGCAAATATAAACTACTCCACTCTGTTTTGTCTTTCATTATGTTTAATTTCATTTACTGTAGTTTATTTGATTGTAATTTTCTATTTTTATTTGTCTGTTTTATAATTGGGTTAGGGGGTAGGGTAGGGGGGCTTGTCTTAATGATAATTGATATTGTATTGTATTGTATTGCATTGCATTGCGTTGCATTGCATTGCATTGCATTGTATGGTTTTTAAGATGTTGTAAGCCGTCTTGATTCCTTGTGAAAAGGCAGGCTATAAATAATAATAATAATAATAATAATAATAATAATAATAATAATAATAATAATAATAATAATTATTATTATTATTATTATTATTATTATTATTATTATTATATCTTTTGATGTACACAGGACTAATTATGTTGATTCCAAAGTTGATTGACTTCATTAAAATGAGATTAGTAGGTTGCTTTTAGTGTCTGCCCAATAGTTAAGCATCTAGAGTTGGGTTATACAACAAGATATTGTCAACACATCACACACATGCAGTTTCTGCTATACGTATTGACTATCCCCAGTGCACTGACTTTGTTCTATTCCCCAACCCCCCCTGTAAACCTAAGCTTGCCATCTGCTCAGTTTCTCAGCTCCCAGACTGGCTGGTCCAAGTTTAAAACCAGCAATATACAACCTGCTCTTCCCACTTGAGCATTGGGACTCAAGTAAATACAAGTCAAGAGACATCTTGGGCATACAGACATAGTTACCACCATTGTTTGGATCCCACTCAAAGTGTTTACACAATCCCTGTACTTTGGAGGTAAGAATGGTAAACTGACAGTTATCAATAAATATCTGTGCCATCCAGATTTTGCTGTTGACACATTTGCTTAACAGATAGGTGTGTGTTGTGGGTCTGTACACAGCATGTACACACACATTTCCCCAACTTGCAAACCTTTTTGATCCTGTTGGCTGTTCTTCTGAGGGCAGACAACTTATAGTGTTCAAGACCTCAATCCATAATATTGCCTCCAAGACATATTTGAGAGGGAAGTGGATATGAGGTAACCAAAATGTGGAGGAATTGAAATCTCCTTCCCAAATAGATGCATATATATCTGCCAATTGAGACAACACTCCAGGTACTGGATTTTATTTATTAAATTTATATCCTGCCTTTCTCCAAGTATGAGACCCAAGGCAATGATGAAGTAGACTGTAGTCTATGAAAGCTTACAGTATGCCAAATAAAACATGCTACTCTTTAAGGATGGTGCTGTTTTTCTGCAGTAAAGTATCACAGTTACCTGTCGTCTGGAAATGTTTGTAATTCTTTTAATCACATTTTGCAAAACAGGGTTAAACATAGTAGCTTTCAACAACAATCAACTACTTGTCCGAGAGTGAGGTTGTCAACAACTCACAAAAAAGGTGATACACATCGACAGCACCTACTCTCTGGAATAATCTTCTTGACGAAATCTGAGCTTGCTCCACTTTGGATGCCTTTAAAAAGGCTCTGAAGACACATTTATTCTGACTATCAAACCCGTCTGACTTTCTGTAGTCACGATTCGTGATAGATTTGCACTTCTTTGACTGATAGATTCTTGGCCGTGTGTTTTTATGTATACTGAGATATGTAGATTTTATATTTTTAACCTGTATGTAACTATATTCTTTTTGTACACCGCTTTGATCATTGGAAAAGTGGTATATAAATAAAGTTTTATTATTGTTGTTGTTGTTGTTTGGCCCTTAGAACTACACCAGTAACTAATTATTTATAAAGCAGTGTTCCAAACTCTGTCTTCTGCTTAGGAAAACTGGAAACTGCCTCACATTTTGTTAGGCACTGATTGGGATTGCTGGGCAAAATAAAAAGCAGGGCTCCTGTTTCTGTAATAGTTGTGTAGAAAAGGAATTTTTAGCAGGTATTGCTTATCACCTGAAATGCCCTCTTCTACACAACCATTAAACGGACAGGAGCGCAGTCTCTTATTTCATTTGGTAACCCTAACACTGATCTATAAAACTCAGTACTGTATTGCTTGATTGACTGGAAGCAGCTCTCCAAGGCTTCAGACAGAAGTCCTGCCTAGTGATGTTGAGGATTAATCTTGTGACCTTCTGCATGCAAAGCATGTTCTTTATTGCTGAGATACATCCCTTCCCAAATCCAGTAATGAATGTGAACTATGGCTTGGATTGCAGGCATCCAAATGGCAAATGTTTGAGAAGGGAGCAGAGTAAATCACAATGATCTTGCAGTATGTTAGGTTATTCATTATGATTTGATCAGTGTATATGGATCACTCAGACTGCATTTAATAACTTTGTTTATTAGCACCATGCACCAAGACTGTTTCAGACTATTGGACTAGGTTTAATCTCCTAAGTGAAAAATGTGCCAAAATGGAGGGCCAACTGGAGGAGGCCAACACCAGCTGACACCACAGATGGAGGACAGAATACTGGGATCTGTTAAAACCACAGCTGAGTCCACCGTTCCTTTCAAAGTGAAATGAATTTGGTATGCAGTGATACCTGCAGCTAACATTTCCTGACACAAATGCTCTCATTGTTCCCCTCTCAAGAGATTCTTTTTACATATACCTTTTTAATAGCTCTTTACCGTTATCACTCACGTAGTGTGTCTTTGCCAACTTTGTCTTAAAGAATAAGAAATGTGAGGTGGATACCATTTTCTTTTTTTAAAAATGTACTCACTTCTGTTGGTAAAGATATGCAAATCTCTGTGCAAGCTGTTCAGGATTTGCTGACAGGAAAACTCTGCGAAACTCAAAGGGTAGCAAACTCTTATCAGCCAATGCTAGTTCAATAAACATTAGTATATATAGCTTAAGGATAGAAAACTGTAGTGACTGTATTGAGAAAACAATGATTAGAGACCTGGAATTCTGATGCATATAAATGAACAAAGGATGGCCTGGGAGCAGCAATTGGTCGGCAATTACCATGTGTTTTTCTCATTTCTTCCCTGCTCTGCTTTAACAGAAGTCATTACGCTGGCCTGTGGTCTTTATGCCTATGCCAACTATGGGGAGTATTTGGCACAGTGTCTACTGTAGGTCTGCGCCTGATTTGCGTTCAGTTGGCTGTTGATACTGGCTCAGGATAATGGGAGTGGAAAGACCCATGTCATAGCATCCATCACTTGTTCTTTAAATCCTGCATTACATGTTGTGGAGTCATATATAATAAATGTAGTGTGAATTACAAATGTGAATATCTTCATATAAATCTCCTTTTTTGTTGTTGTTGCTGTTTCCCTGGAGGCTGATGTGTTACGCTCCATATATTCAGAACCTTGTGCGGAGAGATCTTCATCTAAAAAGATCATAAACTAATGTTTTCCAACTAAGGGTGCATATAACTCTCATGGGTATATGACTTTTTTGTTTTGCTTTTTAAAATGTACTCAACAAATGCCAATTAGGCCTGTCTCCATCTTGGGGGGAAAAGACGAGTGGAAGAGCTGCAGCAAAGCAAGATGTTTTTGTGTGGAAATAGGAAACAAAAGACTGTGTAGCTTGTGTCCACCCAATATCTTGTTGCACTCACCACAGAAAAATAGTCAAATCATAACCTTCCCAGCTAGACTTGTACAGTGTGTATTCTCACCTCTCATGTGTGCTCTTGTGCATCATTCAGGTTGCTAAAAAAGGATTATGCCTTCTTTTACACTATACAGTTTTAGCACTATTTATTTATTTATTTAATCTGGCTTTTCTCTTTTTAGAGAAGGTATTTTGAATTTTCTGCCAGAGAACTCCAGTAACTCAGCAAACTCCAAAACCCAGGAGTCCATAGGATGTAGACATGACAGTTAAAGTGATAACAAAGTGCTGTAACTGGATAGTGTAGAAAAGATCTATAAGCCATTCTTTCTGAATAGAGATAGGGAAATTACAATAGACAAACCTATTCTTGTTCTGAAAAAGGGCAATTCATCTGAATCCATTTCATGCGATTTTTAGGGCAACCAGTGGCACACGAATGGAGCAATGCATCTGCTCTGAGTTTTAGCTGAAATGCTCCAAGGTACTGAACTGATAAAGACATAAAGAGATGAAAGATATAAAACTTGGGAGAAGCTGAAATTGATGATAGTGAATTGCTACCCTGACATTCTTAGGCTTCTGTCTGCTGATGTGGGTTCCCTGATCCAGCACCTCCAACATGTCCATTTGCTTCCCTTGTAGATTGCCTGCAGATATACAGAGTTTTGGTGAGTGAGGAAAGAACAGAGTCCTATAACAGGGACGGATACATTAGCCGCCTTGAGTCCCTGTACCAGGAGGGTACAGATATTGTTGAATTACTATTCCTGTAACATCTTGGCTGTACTGGCTAGGGCTGTTGTTGGATGAGTTGCCATCCAACAACAGCTGGGCAGCTTCAGGTTGTCCCTTTCCCCCAATGCCATTGGCTCCTTCAACCTCCAGATTCTCCAACAGAAGGGGTCTGATCATATTGAAAAAGCAACACAAACACACACACTCTGTCTCTGTCCCTTCTGCTCTTCTCAGATGAAGCTAATGGACTTAATGTTACCATGGAGAGAGGAGAAGCAGATTAGACAAGAATGGCACATTTTACCAGCATGTGCCTGAAGCAGTATGTTTTTTTTTTAAATTCTTCTTATGCCAAGCTTTGCCTGGAGAAGCATCCAAATATCTTTATTCACATGCAACAGCCCGTTAGTTGTACAAAGCGAGAAGACATCAGTTCTTGCCCATTCCATGCTAGGTGGCATCTGAATGATACAACTGTTCAAATACAATACAGGTGCTCTCTTGGTTTGTCAGCTGGTCAGGATGCTCACTGCATGAGCTTTGAGCTGAGTCACAACATCTCACAAGGTTATTGTGAAGATAAAAGGAAGGACACATGAATCCTGCTTGAGTTTGTGCCCCCCCCCCCCACACACATGCAAACAAGCTTGTAAAATGTGGGCTAGACAAGGTAACTGTTACATAGATTTGTAATTGGTTGACTGGCCGAACCCAAAGGGTGCTCAACAATGGCTCCTTTTCATCCTGGAGAAAAATGACCAGTGGGGTCCCACAGGGCTCTGTCCTGGGCCCAGTATTATTCAACATTTTTATCAATGACTTGGAAGACAGAACTGGGGGCATACTTATCAAATTTGCAGATGACACCAAACTAGGAGGAGTAGCTAATACCCCAGAGGACAGGATCAAGATTCAAAATGACCTGAACAGACTAGAAAACTGGGCTAAAGCTAACAAAATGAAATTCAACACAGAGAAATGTAAGGTACTGCACTTAGGGCAGAAAAATAAAATGCACAGATATAGGATGGGGGACACCTGGCTGAACGAGACTACATGTGAAAGGGTTCTTGGAGTCCAAGTAGACCACAAGTTGAACATGAGTCAACAGTGTGATGCAGCAGCTAAAAAGGCCAATGCAATTTTAGGCTGCATCAATAAAAGTATAGTGTCTAGATCAAGAGAAGTAATAGTGCCACTGTATTCTGCTTTGGTCAGGCCCCACCTGGAATATTGTGTCCAGTTCTGGGCACCACAATTCAAAAAGGACATTGAGAAACTGGAGCATGTCCAAAGGAGGGTGACTACAATGGTGAAAGGTCTGGAAACCATGTCCTGTGAAGAATGACTCAGGGAGCTGGGGATGTTTAGCCTGGAGAAGGCTAAGAGGTGATATGATAGCCCTGTTTAAATATTTGAAGGGATGTCATATTGAGGAGGGAGCAAGCTTGTTTTCTGCTGCTCCAGAGACTAGGACCCAGAACAACGGATGCAAGCTCCAGGAAAAGAGATTTACAGCGCTTCATAAATAAAGGTTAATAATTAATAATAATAATTCCACCTCAACATTAGGAGTAACTTCCTGACAGTAAGGGCTGTTCAACAGTGGAACACACTCCCTTGGAGTGTAGTCGAGTTTCTTTCCTTAGAGGTCTTCAAACAGAGGCTGGATGGCCATCTGTCGGGGATGCTTTGATTGAGATTCCCTGCATGGCAGGGCATTGGACTGGATGGCCCTTTTGGTCTCTTCCAACTCTACGATTCTGTGATTCTATGATTCTCTGGCAACATGTCAACAACTAGCTGCTCAAGAGATTCCCTCCACTGTCAGTAACAGCGGGATTTCAAGGTTTCTTCTTACCAATTTTCTAAGTCATGGAACACCTTGTTTCCAGAGAAGCAAGGAACTGTGATCAATGGGTGTTTGTTCCCATACAGATTGGGAAGCAGCTGACTGCCATTTTTAACTTCCACTCCCATGAACAGTCTCTGGTGGAATAAGCAGAAGCAGGACCTCTGTTGCAATTCCCTCTAAGGCTGGAGATTGCTTGTACAAGGGGTGCTGGTGGAAATAATAGTCAGCAATTTCAAATCCAGGGGAAAAGACCCATGTTGATGGGAGTGGTTGCGAAACTGGGATGGGGAGACTTTCACAGTTCCTAACTAAACTATGTTGCCTCTAGACAAACTGGAAGCTAAGTAGGGACCATGACGATGTAACAGTCATGAGTGCATAACACCAAGTTTACACATTTGTAACTGTCCAGTGAGATTCTGGCCAATCCTGTCTACATGTCTTCAGTGAGGCAATTCCACGAATACGGAGCAACAAATGCAAAAGAATGAAATGGAAACCCTTGATTAAGAAGGCTAGATTTCCTTGAATGTAGAGCCTAACCTGGCTGCATATCCCATTAGTCCTAGCCAGCATAGCTAATGGTGAAGGATAATGGAAGCCACAACCTCCAAAGATCGGCATACTGAACATTGGCATCCTATCTTCTGTTCTGCTTCCTCTGTGCAGTATACTAGAAAGCCTTCCTGTTTATTTTTGTTCCAGAGGGTGATTTTCTGTACTACTTAATAAAATACTTTATTTTTAAACTGATGCTCCAGTTGACACAGAAGAGATTTTAATGTTTAAGATAAACAGTTTTTCATTAAACAAAGCTATCCAATGGCAATAATAAGCCTACTCAGCTTACTCGGAGGTACCGCAAGAGGTAGCAGGAATAGAAAGATCAAGTAAAGCAACGAGTTATGGTTCAACATATAATCATTTCCTTTCTGTTAGAAAGGCAGAAGCCAAGAAAATTTGGCCAAGTTGCTACGTTTTCTATTGTAAGGTATTCGGTTTACAGAATGCACTTTTACAGTATTGTGTTTTATTCGGTATTGTATTTTACAAATGTTTGTAATATAGCCTCTTGGCAGGGAGGAAGTTGTTAAACAATCACACTTTTACATCTGTCAGCTCAAGGCTATTCAGGCTTGTTCCACTGGAAGCTGAACATTTCAACTATTTCCTTCCTTTCATTTGTCCTATTTCTGCCTTGCCAGGGTCAGGCATTACTAGACAAGGTAAGGACTCAAGTCAATGGCTGTGGGACCTGGGAATTCACAGCATCTCACACCAATATAAATAAACAGTTCTTTCTACCCAACATTTCTCACATACTTTTTCTCAAACCTTTCTGGTTTCAGCAGAGGTTTCCATACTATCTTTGGTTAGATTTTTCACCCCAAGGTTCTGTTCCCACATTTTGGTTAAAGAAAACAATGTAACATGTGAATTGGTAGTATCCTCCAGCTGGAATTTCCCCCACATTCATGGATGCTTCCTGGAGGACAGATGTGTGCTTCTGTGAATGGAGAAGGAGGATGTATTCCCAGGGCCAGGGAGACATAGTGGTTTGAGTGTTGGATTCTATTCATTTAAAGAAATGTGTGACAGCAAAGAATAACTTGTACCATACCTGCTGGTTATACCACTCATTCCTCCATAGTGGTGTTCTGTGTGCATATTAGAGATGGAATTATTTGTTTTTCAGGGTTTTTTTTTTTAAAAAGACTTTCACACAAGGCTTTCACATGGGTTTCTCGTAATATCAAAAAGCCCTGAAGTGTTCCAGAGGTTGTTTTTTTTCTGGGCAAAAAGACAGATAGGATTTTTGGTGTACACCGCCCCCCTCTCAAATGCATATTTTCTGTGTAGGAAGCATGTTTTCTGCACAGAAAATGTGTGTATGTGTGTGTGTGGGTTTCTGCACAACTCCTTCCTACATGTCTTTCTGTGCAGAAAAATCCCCCAGGGCACTTTGGGACACCTGAATGCTGTATGGGGAGAATATTGCAGAGAAATATTTTCCCCTTACAACAGGGAGAAAATTACAGTAATTATTCATTCCTGCATGTGAGGTTGAAATAGCTGAGAATTTGCATCCCTAGACTCTTCCATACAAGGGCAGTGATAGCTCAAACAGAAACCCCACTTCCATGAGAGATTTGTATGTGGTGCAGGTTGCTACACAGTGGAGCTCTTTTTCATATGTATCTGATCTGGGGCCAAGGGTAACTGCTGGTGAGTGACAGGGTTAGCCTGTGTAACTCCTGTGTAACTCCAGTGCATGCAGTCTTCTGCCTGTAGTCCCTGTGGACAAATATAAAAGACAGTTCCCAATCACAAAGACTCACTGTCTGAAACAAACAAAGGATGGGGGTAGGAATGGAGGACAAAGAGCCAAAAGGAAGACAAACATTGAATCTGAACATTTCCTTACCTTCCCCAGCTGCACCTTCTGCAAGTTTTTACTCAGCAACCCATCTATATTAATTAGAGATGTGCATCTGTTCCTTTTGCCCATATGGATAAAATAGGCCTCTGTAGCTCTGCGCTGTACACTCACAGCTGAAGTTAAGAAGGCATTAATCCTATTGAAATGAGCATAACTGGCGCTCACTTAATCATGTGTTTAATTCTAGCTGCTGTTTCAACTGTATGAAAGGTGATGTTTTATGGTTCTCTCCTTTCAACAGACATTCAAGACTTCCAAAAATCACTCATGAGAGCATCTAAAGTATAGCACTATAGATTAAAAAATATTTCTACTATTGTTAATATTATTTTTAGGTAAAAAAACAAATGAACCCACTCCTTAACCAGCTAGTAGATGGTAATAGTCCAGAGCCTTTTTGGGCAGGAATCTGTATTATAATACTTAACATACCCCCAACAGTTTTGATCTCAGCTTCATAATTCTTATTGTAGATAGTATGATTATATAGATACTGAAGAAATACAGTGAGGCCAGCCTTTGTTCCAAAAATGATATTGGTCAATAGCTTCCATCATCCTCAACCAGCATAGTAACCATGGATAATGGGAATTGTAATTCAGTTTCAGAATCAAGTTAAAAAGTCTTTCCATATCAGTTTTTATGTCTTATTGTTACCAAAATAATTAATGTGTGAATGAATGAATTTATTACGGCACATGGCCAGTACCAAAATATAGCAAAAATACAAAACATGTAACATTAGGTGTACTGCCGTAGCACAAATATATCAACATTCTACTCTGAACGAAGACAAAAATAATTGATGTAGGGGGATGACTTTTAATTCTTACTATTATTAGACAATTGGCAGAAGGCCTTGCTATTCTAATGTAAATCAGCCAGCAAACTGGCAGTATGTCCCAGTTTTCCTTCTGCCTTTCAACTGTTGCAGTCTGTCCAGTTGTTTTCCTACCACTCTTCCCATGAGAATGTTCTTGTGGCACAAGTTGAAGGGTACTCACATTTTGCCTAAGGACTGCTCTTGTGCATGAACAATTCCCAAGACCCAGCCATCTGCATAAATGTTACATAAACATACCTGTGCAGATGAAGTGGTTCTGCTCTCTTTGACTGCATAAATATTTATATTGGCTGAAGGATCTGAGAATATGGGACAAAAAGAATGAAGTAAGTACTGTACAGGAAAACAGGGAAGGTGATATGTTATAGTTTATTTGCTCCTCCAACTGCTTTTACTATTTAAATAACTGACAGAGGGCTAGAGATGATAAGGAGCTAATAGAAGTTGCCTCTACTGTATAAGAAATGAGGAAGGTCTTGTCAACAGAGATTGGGCTTCATTGCTTTCAGTGAAATGAAAACCACAGACTTCGGGATTGTCCACACGGGCTCAAAGCCCCATCCCATTTCAAAATTCACCTGTTCAGATGATGCACGTGACCAAAACAGGAAGAAAATGGACCCAAGGCATGCTCTGGAACTTTACACTGGAGCAAAATAAACCCAGGAGTTTATCGCATGTAATTTTCATGCCAACCCAGGTATGGGACAGGATTGGGCAGGAACAGGTGAAAACTGATTTTACCACATACAAGATTGTTGCTGTGCTGCCGCCCGACCATTGCCTGTCCTCCAGCAGTGCTCTGGTGGCCAATTTTGGTACTACAGAAAGCTCCCGTAGTATCAAAATCTGCTGCCAGAGCACTGCTGGAGGACAGGTGATGGTCAGGTGGCAGCACAGCAGCAACTTTGTATGTGGTAAAATCAGTTTTAACCCATTCCAGCCCAGTCCCATCCCATGTCTGGGTCAGTGTGAAAATTACATGCAATAAACTCCCCAGATGCCACAATTGGTGGAAGCAGTTAGGAGCAGGAACCCTGAGCCAAGTGAGCTGCCAGCGCCATTGCTGCCCACCCAAGAAGTGATTGCAACAGTGTATGAGTGGTCAGTGGTACTATCAACCTATCACACACCCTGTGAAGTCACATGATGACAAATACATCAGGTTGCCAAGAACACAATTGATGTAATCAAAACATTAACAAACACTTTGGTCCAACAAATGGCCATGAGGGGAAGGGGGAGAAAGGTGGCATGTAAGGGGATGTCATGGTTGGATAGGTGCTCATTGTTCCAGAAGGGCTTGGAGGCTGCTTTGGAGCTCACTGAGCTGGCCTTCCATGGTGGCAACCCTTTGATTCAGTCGGCAAACTGCAGGAGGTGAGCAAGATAAAAGAGGTGTTCTATGATCATGCTCTGCCAATGTGTCACTGGGCACACTGATGACAGTCAATGGCAATCAGTATGGAGAGTTGGTTGATTGTACAAACAAGGAGGCAGTCGCATGGTGCATCCAATCGGCTGGGCTACAGATGCAGCTGTGCACTCATGTACATGTGTTTGCAGTGGAACAGAAAAACAATGATGGTGTGGTGTGGCTTGTAGCTGCCATTGCTCCATTCTGGTGGGTCCATCCTCACAGTGGGAGGGGTGTGGTATGGACTGTGCATTGTGGAAGCTGGTGGTGCAATCTGTGGGTTCTCCCTATGCGTTGGGAAACCCCAGGGGTGAGGCAGCATTTCCACTTTGTCTGCATTTGACATTAGTCTTAATTTTAAAAAATTAAAACAACTCTATATGTTAAGGACAAATGCCTATACTAGGTTTTTGGTGAAATGGCACAACAAAGTGCTGTATTGGAATTGTCAACTGTCAAAAACAATGGAATGGAGGTTCATGGAAGGGAGCATTCTGGATATCTTGGAAACTGTAGTACAGAGGACAGAACTACCTAGCAGAAATTTCTAAATACCTTACCAAATCACAAATCCCAGAATTCCTTAAACTAAAGCCATGACAAATAACTAGTCTGAAGCTGATAACTTTGGTATACCTTATGGTGTTGTTGTCAGCAGCCAGGAATGGAAGGGAATGCTTTTATTCTCAGTTGCTTGTGGAAGGGCTTCCCAGCCAATCCTTCCAAGCTGGGGAAGGGAGCGTTGCCAATAATAATAATAATAATAATAATAATAATAATAATAATAATTTTTATTCCAGTTTTTCAAAGTGGGTTCCAACAGTATAAATAAAATGCTAAACAATTAAAAATTACAATTTAAAAAATCCCCAAACCTCAACACTCCCACCATCATAAAAACAGTGATCAACCCATAAAAAGAGATTAAACATCAAAAAATTTAAAACTATCCAATAGAAATGGATTAAAATTTCGGGTAGATTAGCGGAAGAAATGAATCTTCCTCTAGAGGAGGGGGATGTGGGTGATGGTATCAAACAATTTTGGTGTTGGTGGCACACATGGAGTGCCACATGGAGCCTCCTAGCTGGGCTAAGTCAACAGAGGGAGGAGGCAAGTCTAATGGATCTAATGAATCTAACCTAGTCTGGGAAGGCCTGCTGGAAGAGATCCATCTTAATAGCTTTTAAAAAGGCTTCCAAGGTGGTAATATGGTGGATCTCGTCCAGCAGATCATTCCAGAGCCTGGGAGCGGCTGATTATAAGGTCATCTGTGTCACTGCTGAAAGTCTGGTCTTCTTAGTTGTAGCAGATTCTTTCCAGAGGACCAAAGTGTGTGGGGAGGATTATACGGAATTAGGTGCTCCTGCAAGTAGTCAGGACCCAAGCTATGTAGGGCTTTAAAGGTTAGAACCAACACCTTGTACCTTGCCTGGAAACTGATAGCAACTTCTTAGGAGCAGCTTCTCTGGATTCTCGGTTCAAGCAGGATAGCCACTCACTACACAAAGGCCTTTTGCTGGGCTCAGCTTCTCTACTCATCTCCTCCCTGCCTTCTGCTCCTCTCACTCCTGATTTTTGGGCTCTGGCTCTGCTTGCCTGCACAGTGCCACATGGAGCCTCCAAGGTGGGATAAGTCTTCTTGTACAGTTTCAATGCTGCTTTTTTTTATTCATTTTTTAGAGTTGTATATACAACATATCAGAAAACAAACAGCATATAACTTCCATAGAACATATACACTCACATACATAACATTCCAAACTTTCCCTCCCACCTCCCCTTTAACAACCAAAATTCTTGGTTTCACTGCTGCTTTGAGGAATCCGGAATCTGCTGCTTCAACAAGTCCAGCTGGCCAAAACATTTTTCAATCCCGGATTTTCTGTTTTCCAGGACAAATGGCAACTCTGCTTTGGCATGATTTGTTTTTGTTTGAGCTACTTTGGGTGCTGTGCAAAAATAAGTATGTATTAAATGCATACACACACACACATACACACACATACACACACACACACACACACACACACCAGTTTTTTTGGTGAATGCCAGTTCCTGGAGTACTGCCACAATTAATTCTATGTTGTTGAAGGGGACAGTAGTGTGAACTGAAATTAATCTTTATAACCTGTATTAAAGTAAGAATAATTGCATGGGTTGGAAGTTCTAATAATAAGGTGTATAATAATAATAATAATAATAATGATAATAATAATAATGATAATAATTTTATTTATATTTCCTGCCCCTCCCTGTGGATTGAGGTGCGATTATATCAGTAAAAATAATACAATACAAATATAAGAATAATAAAAATATGAACAATAAAGTATTAGTATTGGTGTTAATATTAATTCCATAAAATAGCTTGATCAATACTTGGATGTCTAAGGAAGGTAAGGGTTGTGTTTTTGTTCTATCACTCTGTTCTCAAGTACAGGAATGTGTTATCTGATGAGAAATACCAAAATGAACAGAGATGTTGATTTCCACAGCACTGATGTATGTTGGGGATTATTTTCATTACCTGAACATTGAAGTTTTTATTTGCACTATGGGACAGAGCTTCAAAAAGTTACAACTAATATTTCATTTTTTGTTTTCCTTACTTTCTCCTCTCACAGGCACTTGTGCTTTTACCATTTCTTCTTAAACACACACACACACACACACACACACACACACACACACACACAGAGTATTTCTTAAAATGCAATTATTTAGAATTAATGAGTTCTTTGTGTCCAGTAAAAATCCTCCATGACCTTTCTAAGCCATATGCTCAAAGCTGCACAAACTTTTAGTGGGTTTGATTTTTTAAAAAGAACAAAAGCTTATGTTTTTGTCTTTTCTTTGTATTCACACTCTTTCTTTACATTTAGTCATTTCAACTAGCATTTCTTTAAAAATTACCCATCATAAAAATAGTAACCCTAAGCAATGTCAGCTGTAGGATTAGATCAGCCTCTGCTAAAACCATATTTAATATCACAGTGTTCACACCTCATTCCCTTGGGGAGAATGTCTCTATGCATAACTAGAGCTATTAGTTCCATCCAGGATTTCAGTTTTGAAAGTGGACAGATGATCTGGCAGAGTAATGTTTCTGAATCATTATTCACAACCTTTAGATAACATTGCATGTGCAAGAAAAATGGGATTTTATCTTGGGCATACACTCTTTTCCGTCTCTTTTAGAAGTTCAGCCTGGCTTCTGATTCAGTTTCAGTGTGAGACAAGTTTACCTTTAAAATGGATGATTGCCTGATGTTTTATAGTCTAATCATGAATTTCCCCCCTTCCTACTTGTGTGCTCATGTATCAGGATGTTATTCATGGATTCTTATCTCTTTTTCCCTTTCTGTTTCTGTTAGCAAATGAAATAGCTTTAACACATGTAAGTCACAGAAGCAGGAATTAGTTCCCTGATAATTTACCATTCACCTGTTCCTCTTGTCCATTACTTTCTGGAACCAAGATTTGATTTGTATTGTGTCTTTTGTACTTCATGATGTAGGGGTTTATCGCACAGCCATTTTTTCTCAATCCAGGCACAGGATGGGATTGGGATTGGAAACAAACCATACAAACTTGTTAGAGTTCTGAGATCACCAGGGGAAGGCTTTCTCTTGGTCCTGTCATCCTCACTTGCCTGGCAAGGAGATGAGAGAAAGCCTTCTCAGTGGCTGCTCCTACTCTCTGGAACTCCCTTCTGCAGGAGGCTTGGCTGGCCCTCTCCCTGCTTTCCTTCCACCATCAGGAGAATACCCTTTTGTTTAAGCAGGCTTTTAATATGTAACTAGAGGAGCTTCTTTTTGGAAAGTTTTATTTATCTTTTTTAAACCTAGAATCATAGAGTTGGAAGAGACCCCAAGGACTATCCAATCCAACTTCCTGCCATGTAGGAAGACAGTTAAAGCACTCCTGACAGATGGCCATCCATCCTCTGCTTAAAACCTCCAAAGAAGGAGATTCCACCATACTCCAAGGCAGCTTGTTCCACTATCCAACAGCACTTGCTGTCAGAAAGTTCTTCCTAATGTTGAGCTGGAATCGTTTTTCCTATATATTGAATCCATTGCTTTGGGTTCTGTTCAAGTTTGCTCCATCCTCAATATGACACCTTTTCAGTTTTTAAACAGGGCTGTCATATCGCCTCTTAATCTTCTCTTCTTCAGGTTAAACATTACTAGCTCCTTAAGTTTCTCTTCATTGTGCATGGTTTCCAGACCCTTTACCATTTTGGTCATCCTCCTGTGGACATCTGTATGTCTTTGAAATAGTTTTATACTATTTTATGTGATGATTTTAACTGGTTTTTTTAAATTGTAAATATTTTTTGAAATTGATTCTTTCTGGGAGCTGCCTTGAGTCCCTCCACTGGGAGAAAGGCAGCAAACCAAAATAAATAAATTATAGACCCTTGGCGCAGTGGGACATAATTCTAAATCACTATGAAATAACAAAATACCATCTAGTTAGTGGCTTCTTAAATTCTTAGCTGTGTATTTAGTCCTGTCATAAATACTAGTCACTGGCTTAAATCCGTTTTTATTTGTCTCAGCTAGAATAGACTCACTGAATCAATGGAGCTTACATAACTGCTGACTTATTAAGTCTCCTATTCTACTCTAGATCTACTCTACATGGGAAAGTAATTATGTTTAGGCATAAATTCTGGAGATTTCCTAGGCATAGTACATAGTACTGTTTACACCCCAATAACTCAAAAAAAAAAAAGTTCCAAGGTGTAGCACCTCTTGTAGAAAGAAGGCAGAATGCACACATGCAAACATCTTTTATAAATGGTCATTTCCCTCAGATGGAGGATGATGAGAATGGGAGGAAGAAAGGGCAGCTTCGACTAGTTTTCTGACTGGCTGTTCAGTGACTAGGGGAAGATGCGGGGAGGATGAAGCTCTCTTCCTATAGCTGGCAGCAGAAAGAAGATGTCATTTTCTGAACTGCTTGAAGAGCCCAAAGAGGTCCATGGAGATGCATTTTGATTCCTACAGGCAGCTGCAAGAATGCAGCTCTCTGTCTGTCTGCCCACCCCTCATTCCAGATCTGGACACTGAATGATCATGGAGGGAAGGGCACCCAGCCAGAAACAGGTAGGTAGATCTGGGAGGGAGTCACAGCTGATGAACATGTTGAATTCATCCATCTGACATGACCAGGAAAGTTACATACAAAGTGCAACTTTCCATTACACCTTCATATGTTACCAGCAGGATTCCTGCTGTTGTTTCCTAGAGAACATAATTTCTGTGCAAAAACTGTGCATGTTGTACAAAATATATTTCTGCGAAGAGTAATTCCCTAAAACCAGTAAAAGAGTGCACAAAAACCTTGCTGTGGTGTTATGCTTTCTGCTGGGATTATTATTATTTTTTTGAGAGTTAGGAAATATTTTGCTTGGCAGCAAAATGAATAACAAAAAATATTATTTCTATTCTATTATAGTGGTTATACACACTTGGAAAGCCTGAAGAGTGTTTCAATCTGTGTTTGCACTTGTTATTATTCTACTGTTGGAACTCTATGTAATACTGGCAACATATCATGTGTACTGAGGTACCTGGACCAGGTATCATCATCATCACCACCACCATCACTATCACCAACTCCAACACCACAACTTTGCTCCAGTCAGTGATTCAAGGCAGTTTGCAAAAAATTTAAAACAGATATAGCTAAAAGCGCAAATCATACAAAAGTTCAAAATAGCATTAAACTACCAATAAAATTAAAAGCATGATTATTAAACATAAATGAATCAGTGAGAAACCTGGAACAGTCCCAGTTATCAACTTTTCTACTGAGGTCTTGCAAATTTAGGATTGAGGCTTTCATGATTGAATCAGTCCACCTGTGCTGCAGTTTCTTCTTTTCCTACCATCTTTCACTATATCAAACATTATTTTCTTTTCCAATAAGTCATGTCATCTCACAGCATATCCAAAGGATGACAGTGTCAGTTCAGTCATCTAGTGAGAGTTTAGACCCGATTTGCTCTAAGATCCATTCATTTGTCTTCTTAGCAGTCCATAGAATCTGTGTAATTCTGCTCCAGCACCACACCTTAAAGTTGATTTTCATTCTGTGTGGTCTAAAATCAAAATCAGACTGCTCAGTTGTTTTGTGTGTGTGTATGGTTTTCTTGCTTCTTTTTTTAAAAAAGCTTTTAATATACCTCTCCCTTTTTGGGGTAAAAAAACCCACAATTTATAGATGGAAAAGATGAGTTCAGTTAGTATATTCATTCCTCTTTGTCTCCACAGAATTACTCGCCATTGCACTGTATTGTCTTCTAAGCTTTTGTCTAGCTGGGCTCTAAATAATAACACATCCGTACAGATGATTTGCTGTCCTTGGTGCCTTTTGCAAAGGAAAAAAAAGCACACTGGTTCTTATAGCCAGGATGTTTACTGGAAAAGGAGAGATGGAATAGATATGATTGTATCTCAGGCTTTTTGTCTTTTTGTAAATGGTACAGAGGGAAGGCAGACAAAGGAAGCATTTGAGGTGGAGTAGGTGGAGGAAGAAAAATGTTTGTTTAGCCAAAGAGTATACAACTACAGAGAAATGCCCAGGTATTCTGAATTACATCCATTTGCCTGGCTTTGTCCAGGTATAGGTGCTCCTGAGATGTTAGCCTGCTTATCCTCAGCTCCATTCACTGCACCTTGGAATAATGGCTGGTTTCCATTTTCAACCGTAATTTTAATTTTCTCCCACACACTAGAGTAAATCCTTTCATCAGGGCTGATGAGCTAGGAACAGCTGTGTGTCTCTTTCTCTATGTCCATGAACAGAAAGGTGTGTGATCCAGCAGAGGTGAGAGCCAGTTTTGTTCCTAAATCTAGTGGCTGCAAAAAGGCAAAGAGCTTGTGAGGTCTGGATGTCTTTCAACAAAAGGGCTGAGAACAAAGATATTTTTTTCCACAGCTTTGGACTAGCATGTGCAAAATCACTGAGGGTTTGTTTCATTCACTGAAGACTACATAAGCTGCCTAAACCAGCCTTAAAGTACATCCCAGGATATTCAAGACACCTCTAATCTGCTCCATAAATCTTAGAAAACATCTGCCATTTCTCAGAGGGAAAGGCATCTTTGGGTTGCCTGTTATAGTCATTCACGGCTGGACAAAACAGTCCAACACTATAGAAAGCCATAGCCTAAGCAAGTCCAGGCAGAATCTCCTGATGTCATTTCCCTAAAGTCTCAATCAACTCACACAAGCTACTTCCCTAACAGAACACCAAATATGTTATAAGGGAGCAAGAGATAAATGAAAAAGGATTTTAATTTGGGATGCAATTCTTTGTAAATGTTTAAATAACAATGAGAAATCTGAGCAATTTTCTTCCCATTGCGAAAACTATTTTTTAAAAACTATATATGGTTGAGGACTTGTTTGGTGCAAGATTTACATATGGTATTATGTGCAGAACAGTTGTTATCTGTTACAGGCACTTATTCTGAGCAAAATGTGTTTCTGGTATTTTTGTAGGGAAAATTTACATAGGAAATTATATTTATGTGAAGGAATGTGAGAAAATTTTATTTTCTACATAAAAATGTCACTTGTAAATTTGGCACAGAATAAGTACAGACTGGCCATTAACGCTGTCCTGGAGGTGGAGTCGGGGCATGGCATCCACATGACACATGCCCTGACTCTGCCCCCAGATCAGTGTGATGTCATGTGCTGCATCACATGGCACATGGCATCACAGCGCTCCTCCAGTGCTGCATCTACATGACGCAGTGCCAAAGGAGCATGGAAAAGCTGTGCGTTGGCATTTTTTGCAGCTCTTTTTTGTGCCAGGGAAAGGAGAGATTGGGGACGTGGCATGTAGTTGCCGCTGCCCCAATCCAGCATTAAAAGGGGCAGTCTGTCAATCCCCTTACTCACAATCCCTTTAACATGGGAGAAGGCCTGTATTGATGCAACTTCACTTCCTAATGTAGTGGCAGCTGCTAGCTACCATGTTAGTGGAGTGGTGAATCTGTTGTTGTGATGTACCTTTGAGTCATTTCTGACTTCTGGTGACCCTAAGGCAACCCTATCTTGGGGTTTTCTTGGCAAGATGTGTCCAGAGGAGGTTTTGCCATTGCCTCCCCCGAGACTGAGAGAATGTGACTGGTCCAAGGTCACCCAGTGGGTTTCCATGGCCAAGCAGGGATTCAAACACTGGCCTCCAGAGTCCTAGCCCAATGCTCAAACCATTATGCCATACTGGCTCCCTAGGGTAAATCTGCCCAGGTTTTAATCTGAATGTAAAATAAGTTATCCAAAATGCCATAAGAGTCAGTACCTTGGATCATTTCTACTATAAATTGGATTAGATTTACTATCCCACTGACATCCAACTGCTTACTTTGAGTCCAGTCAATTGGCATTGTTAGAAAAAGAAGGGATGATGGATCATGGGCCCTCAGACATGCAGAATACCCGTGTTATGTTCCAGTTTCCCACAGTCCTGTTTTCTGGCAAACTAATAAACATATTTATTTTTCTTATGTTACTAAATCCCTGCCTTTCATTTTTATTCTCTGAATACTTTCTAGGATGCTCCTACAGTATGAATCTTTTGAAGCAGGGGTGCATAAATTTTGTACTTTAACATATCATTGGACTAGAAGGCCCATTATCCCTTATTGATGGCTTTGGCTGACGGGGGGGGGGGGGGGGCTCTTGGTTTAGGTCTCTGAGATGTCTTGCCAGTTGGTGCAGTCTTTTATGAGTGCTGGAACCATGTGTAACTCATTAACAGCTTATATATTTATTTCTGGTGCTATATCACATTGGCAATGTTGCCATGCTTTAGCTCTGACAGATAAAATCTGGTTACTTATTTTGCACTCTTCAGTTCACAGTGATGCAAACACTTCATTGTCTGCTGGCATGCACTCTGTGCTATGTCATTCAGAAGGTCTTGGATGCCATGTTACTTTGCATAAATCAGCTTTTGTCAAGCTTCCTCTACCTCTTTGCTTAAATATTCCAGATCTGCAATACATATAGGCGAAGCACCTAAAGGCTCTTTTTCTTGTTATAGCTTACAAACTGGGAAAGGGCTCTGAGAGGTCTTTCGCTGGTAGGGTTTTGCCATTCTGTCAGTTTAGATGTCAATCAATTTTAAACAGGCAATTTCAATATAAATAAATAACTCCAGCCAAAGAACCAACAAAAGCACACCAAGATGTCACGTCTAATGCATACATAAGTCTTCAAAATCCATGCAAGACAAGTCAGGAAAAGATATTGCTGAACTGCTACAATACTGTTTTTTGCTTGGATTGTGTGTCTCTGCCTTTTATTTTTCTGGGAAAATTTCATGCAAATATGCAACACAAATTGGAATTAACCAGATGACTGCACAGTTTAACATTAAGCATAGCAAATTCATCTGGTTTCATGGTTTTTGCAGTTTTTCCCTGTGGTCAGCTCCCACATTGTGTTGATAATATCTGAAATTGCCTGGAGGATGTGGTTACTTCCTGTGATACTGGAATGCTAGATGAGCATCCATGTGGCAAAAAGAATTGGTACATGAAGACCAGAAGATTTGATGGGCTGCTATCTCCATATGTACCTATTTGTATTTTTAGACTTTTTCCAGGTATCACAGCCAGCATGAGATGGATGATTACCAGAACTTAGAAAAAAAATTCTTTTAAAAAAAGAGACTAACTCCCAGAATTTCCAGGTGATGCAGCCACTGGCCATGGAGACTGAAAGATTCTGACCATGGATCCTCACAAAATCTAATGGAGACTGATGGCTTTGAGGCCATGGGGGAGTGAATAAACTTTGTACATTAATCCAAGCTTTAGCGTTTGGACTAAATCCCAGAGCTGCTTCACTCTCACAGTGACCTCAGAATCACCAGCTTCCATTAAATTTCAAAAACTGTAATTGAAAAAGCAACTTTCCATGTTCTGATGGTAAGGAGAGAGCTTTCTCAGGTGTCCTCATTAAGTAATTTCTTTTATGTTAACTTCAAGTCAGCTCCAACTTATAAAAATCCTATCATGGGTTTTCTTGGCACCATTTATTCAGAGGAGGCTGTTTTACTGTTGCCTTCCTCTAAATCTAAGACAATGTGACTTGCTAAAAGTCAACCAGTGGGTTTTCAAAGTTGACTGAGGATTTGAATCCTGCTGTCTCACTAGTCCAGCACGCAGACCAATACACCACACCGACTCTTTTACTATGGAATCTTGTTCCATATTTTGTTTTCAATATTGTTTTTGCTATGTGCAGTTCCCGAGAAGCATGTGAAAATATTATGAATAATGTAAATGAAGTTTGCACAATCAAGGTAATCTAAAATCAACACAAGCCTGTTTCCACTGTGATATGGTTACAATAGATGTTATCGCCATGTTTATTTTGTTGTGGGAAGGGGGAAGATTGTGGAACTCTGCACCACAATCTGGCATTAACCAGTGGAATTAACCAGAGAGGTCTGTCTGACGCCAACACTGTTGCCCTTTCGGCATCTGACAAAGGCTTTACAAAATTTTCTCAAGCCTTTCAGTCTTCATTTTATTTTTTCTGATTGTTTTTCTCTGGCACTTCCTGCCTTTTTTGTCTTTGTTTGTTAGCTTTACCTGTCTTTAATGTATTTTTGTATTTTCCTTTTTATGTAAACCGCCTGGGATTTTCATTTTTGAGGGGCAGTAGAAGTGCTTGTAGAATAAATAAATCATAAATAATCTATGACAGGTAGGCTATGACAACAGGGGACATAGTGGCAGATGGTATGAGTTGCTTTCATACCAATCTAAAAGCTCTTAGATGTAACCATCTAAGTTAGTCTAACCTTACATAACCTATGATAATGGGATTTCTGACAAAAAACATATCTAGACAGGTTTTTTTCCTCCTTACGTGTTAAAGATAAGCTGATACTATAGCAGTATTAATGCAAGCAATCTAGTGCAATTCTACATCCGTATCTTAAAAAGCAGCCATTAATTTGGTTCCAAATAGGATACTGAGCTTGAAAATATTACCTTTTTGGATTGCAGCTCCCAACATGCAAAAGAAAACAATAGTTTATTCATCTCTTAGTTTCTCTGAATATATTTTATTGCCTGTCAGTGTTGCTTCATGATTGTCTACCCTCCAGCATTTCACAGATGAAAGCTGGGCACAAGTAGCCAAGCAATATCAGAATATGGTCAAGTTGATGAAAAGTATTATGAAGGAAGAGCGCACAAGCTAGGAGATGCTGCAGCAGTTTGCTTTTGCCTGGGTCTACAGGAAAGGCAAGTTTTCATCCTCTCCTCTCCCTTCTGCTGAGATAATTTGTATAGGACCTATTTTTGCACTTTGATGTCAGTTTGCAGCAACTGAAGTAAGCTAAGGACAAAAAGGAGAAAGTGTGAGAAGGAGATGGAAATTAGGACTGCATCCACACTGCAGAAATAATCTGGTTTGACACCACATTAACTGCCATGGCTCAATGCGATGGAATTCTGGGAATGGCACCATTCCCATAATTCCATCGCATTGTGGCAATTAAAGTGGTGTCATATTAGATTATTTCTGCAGTGCAGATGCAGATGCAGCCTACGATATTTTAAAAACAGCTGAAAAAGAGGATTAATCAGGACTGTCCCTAAGAAATCAATATATTTGGAGGGTATGTGATTTTATTTTATAGTTTTAATTGTTTTTGTTCTATGGACACTTTTGGTTATCAAATTTTCCTGATAAGAATAAAGGATGATTCATAAATATCCTTTTAAAAAAGGTTCCATACATACATTATTTCACCACTAAAATCTTCTGAACCTGAGCTGTCAGTAGTTATTTATCTTTCCATCTGTAACAGTTTTAAACAAAGAATCAAGGAAGGCCAATATTCCCAGACAAACTGAAGATGGGGGACCCTCTGAGATAAGTTATAATGTTGAAATTTCTACTTCTTGCAGATATATTTACTTTTAAAGTAGTGTTAACAGTTACTACCAAGTATACTGTTTAAGAAAAAAAATATAGTAATTGTGAGATATGTGAGTGATGGTCAGCTGTGGTAAGCTCTTCAGTAAACACAAAAGCCCATCACTCAGGTAAATTTGAAGCTGCCATATTGATTTAAATAGGATTATTCGGGGATAAGTGGATTGCAGCTTGCTACATTTGTTAAAGACTTTGCAAGCTTTCAGCCAGGATTTTTTTTCCAGAGGACCAGTATTCTCTAAGATGACGGCAGATGCTTACCATCAGCAGTGGCTGAACAAAAAGTTTCAGGGTATATCTGCACTACAGACTTAAACAATTTTGATAATCACTCACTTTTCCAAAGGAACTGCAATCTGTGAAGTAGTGTAAAACAGATATGAATTTGCAATGTGGATATGCCTTTCATGTTCTTTTTGGATGCTATTATTTGAGATATGAGAGAGAGGCTTCACAGTGGCTGCTCCCAAGCTGTGGAATTCCTTTCCATGGGAGAATCAGTATTAATAATATTAAGGCATTAATAGAAAAGATAAAACATAATTAAATGAACAATTGATTAGTTTAAAAATGGATTACAATTGAAAATATAATCAGTATTATACAGTATTTTTTTGCTGTAAGCCACCATAGGTCCCATGCCAGAAGAAAGGTGGGATATAAAATAAAGAAATAAACACTTTTTAAGATCCATGCAATTTGTCTATGGATTGGTGTCTCGGAGACATTAGTCCATTTAAGGCATCCCACAAAATGGTTAATGTGAATGCATGGGGATGAAAGTTTTGAAGTAACATATTACAACTTGTCTACATAATCAATAAATCCCAAATTACTCCTGGGCAGGCTGTGTGCTGTTTATGTTATGCAAGCCCAAAGCTCTGAATTGGGTCTGGGCATTTACACAATTCCCAGGCTGATTTCGGGATACCACATCTTGTCCTGCATTAAAACGACTTACTTTTTGCTTTGGGTAGGCCACAGATTTCATATCCACAGAGTCAACCATCCACAGTTTGAAAATAATAAAAAATATATAAAATTCCAAAAAGCAAACCTTGATTTTGTCATTTCATATAAGGGGCACAATTTCTGTGCCATGGTATTTAATATATTTAATTGAGCATCCATTGATTTTGTTATTGACAAACCAGCCCCAGCGGATACTGTATATCTCACAGTAAAGGACCTGTTACTTACAAGCAGAAAGTGAGTGACAACCAGTCCCACAACACCACCAACTACACACAGGGTCTAGCAAACAAGTGCTTAGTCTTATTTTAAGTTAAAATTGCATAGGTTTACTTACAACTATAGAACTATATTACATCTCATGAGGAGAGGCTCTTCAAACATGGAGGAGAGAGAAAGAACTGCACTCTACTAAACAGAGAATGAATAAACCCTGGCTAACTGATGTAAGAAGACAGAGGGTGCAGCTAAGACTATAAAACAGGATATGACACCAAAACTCATGGTTACCTAAACTCTTAAGAGAAACATACATAGCTATTGAGTGTAGGCTGCTATGGGCCTAAATACCCTAAAGACACCAGATCCCATCTGATCTTGGAAGCTAAGCAGGATCAGTCTGGCTTACTACATAGATGGGAGACTACCAATCAATACCAGGTTCTGTAGGCTACATTTCAGAAGAAGGATCTGGGTATTCCTTGCCTAAGAAACCCCTATGAAATTCATGAGCTCACCATAAGTCAACAGGTGACTTGAAGGACATAAACACATACTCAAGGTTGCTACCTCTAACAGAAACAGACAATATATAAGTATCATGGTTCCTGGTAATCAAAAAGTGCTGGCATTTGCACCTTTCAAGCCCTAGCTTGACTAAAGAAATGTAATGCAGAAATGTTAGCACATAAAAAGCGAGAAAAAGATTTGGCCACATAATTGATTCTTGAAAATGTGTCCATGTCCATATCCATGAAAAGAAACCTGGGAAATACTGCACACACCCTTCAGTGGTCCAGTAGTAAATTTAAAACTCATTATTAGCTTCTCAATAATATTGCAATGGTCAGCAGGACACACCAGCATAAGCATCCTGAGTGCTAGTGTTCGATAGCCCTATACATCTATAATTTTGTAACCCTGAAGGAAGGAGGTAGAGTGGGAATAAGTTAGGGATGACAAGTGTAATGATATGAAAATGCTTCTCAGAAATTTAATTTCCTACCAATTAATTCCTCTCCCATGATAGCAACTTTTCTTTGTCTAATAGATATTCGGACAGGAAACACTGAGAGTACGCTAATAATTGCTTATTCCTGACATGGTTCATGCATCCCAACCAAAACCCCCAAAGAAACATAATTCTAACCTAAATCCATTTGCCGTCTAGGGATTGCTAATGTTTAGCAACAAATGGCATATGTATACTTTAATTGGACAATGATATTAATCATGATGTCTGGTCACAGTGTCTTACCAAAATAATCCAAACTTTTTCCCCAGTGAAAATCATGCAAATAAGCCACATTTACATACATTTATTCTCCATAACATTGCTCAATATGCCTGCTGCCTGCTGAATCAGTTTATTTCCCCTTAGGATTTGGAAAGTCAAGTCGTGAAGCGATGTTGTACTAAGAGGCCATGGATATACTGAGAGTATTCAGATCTGGGGAGCATAGAGTTTACAAAAGTAACTTCTTTGCATTACAACTCCCAAAAACTCCCAGCAGAATAGCTCCATTATTTGTCTTTGTTTCTCAGCTAATGCTATAAACCAGAACATGGAAAAGTTACCAGAATTTGGAAACGGACCCCTCAACCAGCACTTCTAAGAAATTATTGGCGCTTTACAGACTGCCCTAAAGGGTGGTCTGCCGGCGCTGGTGTTTGCTGCACGAAGGAACCGCAAAAGCGGCTTCTTTTTGCAGCTTCATAATGGCACCGCAAAGAGCCATTGGTGCACTTGCAGCATCATAATGGCGCTGAGACGTGCGGACGCTAAGCGTCCGCTATGTCAAAATGGCAGCATCCATGTAGAATGGGCACCATCATTTTGTACGTGTTCGGCACATACTAGGGTTCGAGGTGTCTGGAAAGGACGCCCCTTCCTAACCCTAGTACGTGCCGAGCATGTACTTTTGGGCGGTGTGGAACCCGCCATTGTTACCAAGCTCTCAGGGAAGAACTAGTTTATTGCAAATCATGGCCAGTTGATTTACAAAGAACATACGGTTTGTTTAAATTTTATCTTCTTTTCCCCAGAAAAAAACCTCAAGCTATTTTAAAACTGAAATATACAGAAGTTAAGAAGGAAAACAATAGCGAGAATGAGCTCTCAATGGCCCTTATTACCATAGCCAACAATACAACATGCTGAGAGTTTAAACCTCTATAGTATCAAACTGAGGCTTGGAACAGAAATTTAATTTTGTTTTTAAATAAAAACTATCTTCCAATTTTGCAGCAGAATGGGCTAAGGATGTCAATACAATGGGATACATGAACCATGTCAGGAATAAGAATACTTTTGAACAGTTCTCAAAAATCGCCCCTTCTGAGACGGATGTGGAATGCGATGGCAATGTCCGCTGGCAGCGGCAGCGTTCTCCTGTGCGGTAAGATGCGTTCTTCACCCCATCCGGTTCCCATCATGGCCCATTTCTGTAATGCAATGGGCCCGTTCTAGGGCCTGTGCGATAAAGTTCAATGAGAATGAAAATACATAATAGCAAGACTGAAAGTACAGCACATCACCTCATTAAAAGACTCTTCTGTATGACCAGTTAACCACTAAAAGCAATGTTTAAATTAAAAAAAAATGTTTTTACTGGCTAGTGGAAGGAGACCAGAGAGGGAACCAACTATAAGGCCTTGTCATATGTTCTTACCAGACAAGCGCGTGATAGTGGTGGAACTAAGAAAAAAGATCTCCCATGAGATTCTTAAGACTTGGGCAGGCTTGCAATCTGGAAAGTTCTTGCTTCCAGTTTCAATTAATCACAGTTCAGTATGACTTTTGAAACCTCAAATGTGATTATTCATAGTTACCGTTTATTGAAATAAGCCAGCTTCATAAATCAAGATTTGACCCTGGCTTCTTTCAGGAAACTAGAACTGAGACTCACCATGGTTTGGGTTTTGCTGAAATGGTACACTATGGTTAGTCAAAAGGAACAAAAATTGCCAATCTGCATGGGAGGAAGAGAGGGAAAGGGGAAACACATAAATCTGAGGCTCAGACTGGGTCATTCAAACAGCAAACCATAGTTGAGTGAAGCTTCCAAGAGAGTACAGAAGTTGTCGTGTGTACAGCTACAGAGACTGCAGCTATCATATGCAGATGTGGTTACTGTTAAAGGGTCACTGTAGGGTTACAGAATAATGCATTTGTTTCTTATATGAATTGCTTTCTACAAGTGGAACATCTTCTAAGAAATGGGTCCCTTTCGAAATATTTTTATTCTGCTGGACACTGACTAGCATTAACTGTCTTCAGATCTGTATCTCTAGGACACCTCTAACCTTTGAAAAACTAAATGCCACAACCTTATCATCTAGGATTAGATATCGCTTTGGCATTATGTTAGTATATCTGTGTCCTGCCTTCAGCTTAAATATTATAAATTCGAGCCAAACCCACATCCATTCATCTTAGTCATTTGTTTGAAATCCTTATGAAGCCCCAGGTGAACATTGTTATTAATTAACTTTTCAAATAATGAAGCTAAATAGCAAAAAACAATGTACACAAATTAATGTTGTATCCCAATTTATTTATCTCATTTTGAGTTGTGTCCCAAATTTCTGTTACCGAAATGCAGTAACTATAAAAAAAATCTGCATTAAAATCTGAGTTCTAAACTGATACCAAAGTCTTCTGGAATAACAACAACAAGACATTCAACTAGTCTTCTGCAGGAAAAAGAATTGTCTGGAAGGAATTCTCTAAGACTTTAGATTTGAATCTTTTCCACCTTTGTTTATAGCGGCTGGCAGTTGAAAGTGGGACCATTTGCAAAGTTTGTGTTCTATAAAAGAAAATTATGAACTTCTCAGAAATCTATGGCTATCACAAAAAGTCTTGCCTCTGGTATACTGAAGACTGGAGTGAAGATAATGGTGTCACCTTAAAATCCCATATTGCCTTCAATGAGCTCAACACAGCATATTAAATCCCTTCTCCATTTTATCCTCACAATCTTAAGAGATAGGTCAGGCTGAGAGTTGTGCCCAGAAAACAATCAGTAGCCAGTAAAGCTGTTTCAACAGGAGTGTTATATGTTTCCTATAACTAACTACTGAAGCTAGCTTGGTATAGTAGTTTGACTGTGCAATATTTGGGTTCAACTTCTCACCTAGCCAAGGAAACTCACTGAGTGACCAAATGACACTCTCTCAGCTTTAAAAAGAAGGCAATGGCAAATCTCCTCTGAATCAATCTTGCCAGGAAAGTCCTATGACAGGAGTGAATTTGCACAACACAACAAAGGCCTAGTCCCAGTCAAGCACTTTGTCTGCAGCATTTTGGACTTGCAACAGTTTTAGAACAGTTTCAAAGGTAGCTCTGTAGAATCACAAAGGGATGTAAAACAAATAGACAAGCAAAAAGTGAGAAATAGAGTATACGTTGTGAACTACACACTGAATGGCCCATAAATATATATGTCCAGCAACTTTTCTACAATGGTGGCAGGTAAATAAATAAAGACAGCATGTAGGGTAGATTGGAGGTTGAGAAAGTTACTTTTTGGACCTCAACTCCCAGAATCTGCCAGGGCTCCAACTTTCTCAGCTCTGTAACTTTCTCAGATTCTGGTTTTAATGAACCAGTGAATCAAACTTATGCATCAATGCAAGGCAGAACGCAACAGATTTCTATATTTAGGCTGAAATCCTAAGAAATTTTAACAGGCAGTTATGTGCCCTATAATTCCATGAGAATTAACATGTTTATGATTATGTTTCTTAAAAATCAGTTATTTTAGGAAGGCCATAATTTCACTTCCCATAGTATTTGTCTCATGAAACTGAATGTCTATCAAGTATTCCTGATCATAGCTGACTGAATAGCCATACAGTCCACACTGTGAGCAGTGAAATATATCTTTGTTACTTAGCCATACTTCAGTTGTCTCACCCTATTATGGTGAGACAAGTGAAGCAAATAATGTAGATATTTCTAACACCTCTGTGAATGTCTACAGCATGCCTCACTGAGTGACATGTCCTAAATAAAGAATATTTAAACTTCTGTTTCAGAGGAATTGCATGAAGTCAACTTTAAAGCTATCACATGTCCAAACACTCAGGAGATATTCCAAAGGCTTCCATTAAGGGAAGAAAGCTGGTAATTAAAAGAAGGGACATCAAAATAATGATGCCAGGGAAAACTGAAATGCTATTTCTTAAATGTTGTGACTTCTGACAGTCTTGAAAGTAGCAAACTATTTATTGCCCTGGAGGAATTCTTCACACTGAAGTATTTTAGCATTTCTGAAGTTGTAATTGCTAAGTTTATTTAGTTAAGCATTAGTGGGCAGACATTTAAAATAAATGTATAATGTATAGACAGATTTAAATTGTTTAGGACTATCTGATGTGGGACAACCAGCAACTATATTTTTTTCCAGTTTTACAGGGAGCAGGGTTAAATTTGTTCCCACTGTGTATAACTGCTTTTTTATTTTCTGGAAACTCTCCAGGGTTTCAGAGACAGTTACTGGTCTAGAGACAACCACTTTGAGTAACATTGGCTTAAGGGTTGAATTACTGACCCACTTCAAACATTTATGGCAGAAGAAACATTACATAAATCACTGTGGTGCTCTACATAACATGTCAAGGCTGAATTGTGTAAACCAGAGGCCCCCATAATTGACACTTACATGGAATGCCATGCATCTGAGTAAGTAGGCTCAAGTCTATGAAAGCTCGGACTACCAATTTCTCTTTCAGTTTGTCTCAAAGGACCCTTTGCATACTAATTTTCCAAATTAATATGGCTATGTCTTTGAATAGTTAGGCAAAGAGAAGCAACCATCTCATGCAAAACATTCAGGGTGTGGTGGTGGCAGCAATGGTATTTACGTGACAGTTCTGCATTCCTAAGTTATTGCCCTCCCTTGGAGAATGGTGCTGCACACACACTTCCTAAACTACCCTATTGCCTTCAGGTGTTGTGGAAGACCCTATACCATTGCCAGTATCTAGGTATGATCCAAGTGCCAATCCAGACAGGATTTGGGTATGTCAGAGGTGGGCAAAGTGGACCCCATTGGCCAAAATACAGCTATTTTTGAGGCTCTCAGAGAGTCTCTTTATATATATATATATATGTGTGTGTGTGTGTGTGTGTGTGTGTGTGTGTTTCCAAAATTACTTCTGGGGGAGTGGAAGGAAGTTACACCACATTTAGAGGCTCCCTGTCCCAGCCCTGGGGTCAAAAATGTTTTTGCAAAAATTTCAAATATGTTCTCTGGCAGTTTGGGTGCTTTCTTTGAAACCATATGTGTACAGAAAGTGAATTCTCCTAAAGACTTGGACCAAAGGTGGCACAGAAAGCCCCCCAAATCATGCTGAATATGTCCCCTTTCCCCCCAAAAAGCCTTTCCAGCCCCATTTGGAGGGGACATCCTCCAAACTCTCTTGATGGTGACTAATGTGCTGGAGCAGGTTCACCTCCCTTTTAACAGTAAATCCACCATCTGCTACTTCCAACTCTGTAGCACAAAAGAAAAAATGCAAAGATTTCTAGAGCACCAACTTCTCTTCTTACCTCAGTGATCCCTTTCCTTCTCTTTCCCAGTTCTTTCCCATTATTCATTCATCCGCTACTTGGCTTGGACCCAAGACTTTTTTTATTTCTTCCCATGGCTATTTTATTGTTAGGAACTCTTGCCTGTGGTCTGCTGTTCTGAACACAAGTCTGCAAGTAGAAGATGGTGAATTATCAATCCAGTCTAGGTCACTCTTGGGTTATTTGAGCAGGATGCAAGGAGAAGCACAAAGGTTATCATTAGCTAGTCGAAAAGTCCAAGTACCTGAACCAGCAGGGAATAAACAGAGTGGTCCAAACATAATCAAGGTTAAGACAAACAGGAACAGAAGAGAGTGGTGCCAGCAGATGAGAGAGTTGTCAGCGTTAAAACTAGAAGAAAACTGGAAATATATTTATAGGTGGTTCCTGAAAGGTCACTTGTGCCTCATTAGTTCAGCATTTAGTATTAATCTGATCTAAGTGCAGCACCTCTCCCTCTTGTGTCACTGAAGGATGGGGGCATGCTGTCTTCTGTGTCTGTAGCTTCTGATAGCTGTGCAGACCTGGAAGGAGTTATCATCAGCTTCCTAGCACATTGCCCTTTCCTGTTCTTCTGCTGGGTCATCCAGGAAGTGAGTTATGACATCTTCCGGCTCTTCTTAAGAATAATCTAGAAGGTGAGTTATGGCATCTGTCATTTTTCGGGCTCCATCATTTCTTTTCTATTTCTACTTCTACATCTACAATGATGATGATGATGATGATGATGATGATGATGATGATGATGATGATATTGTGGTTGTGTGCCTTCAAGTAATTTCTTGACTATGGTGACCCTAAAGTGAACCTATCATGGAGTTCCCTTGGTGAGATTTGTTCAAAGGGAGATTGCCATTGCCTTCCTTTAAAGCTGAGAGAGTGTGGCTTGCCCAAGGTCACCCAATAAGTTTCCTTGGCTGAGTGGCAATTCAAACACTGATATCCCAGAGTCCTAGTCCACATTCAACCACTACACCATATTGACTGTCATGACAGAGAATGTGCAACTGAAAACTGAACAACAACAACAACAAAAGAATTTGCAAACAATGGTTGCAATTATTTAACTGGGAATAATGGCCTGCCTATGTGATGGTGGAACATTTTTGCCAATAGTAATGTCTGAGAATCATTATTTTTAGTTAGCTTGCAACAAGGGCAAAAATAAATGTATACGTGATATCATATCCAAAACAGGTGGAGGACAGGCATGCGAGGGAGTTTAAAAGCTAGCCAATTTTTAAATAAATAAATAAATAAATAAATAAAGGAGAGCCAGGGCTCTTTATTCTACAAAGCTATAATAACCAGCAAGTGCAACGTAAATAGTATGGAAAGGACAGAATTAGGCTATTATAGCCAAAAAGCAAAACGAGCGAAAATGCACATCTTTAATACACACAGCAGCATAATGGGTGTTTTGGTACAAAACAATGTAATTATGCAGAAACATTGCAGGCATTTAAATGTCAGGGTGAGGAGATGCTTAATGAAGTTAATAACATAGAAGCAATTTGAAATGTTAAAAATAAATAAATTTAAGGTGTTGGGAGCATAAAAACAACAACAAATGCTTAACATGCTAAAAAAAATTTTAAAAGAGGATATTTTGAGACTGTTTTAAATCTTTAAGCACTTCCAAAAATATTAACCAATTAATTTTCCATGTCCCACATACAGTACATTTGTTCATTTCAAACCTGCAATAAAGACACCAGTTCCTATGTGAGATGCGCAGTGTTAGAGATGCTAACTAGATAGATCTGTAAAGTGCAGTCTTATTCCTGATGCATGGATTAGGGTTATTCACATTACATCATGGCAAAACCTTGGATACTCCTATGAGAATGGGTGACTGCAATTTTCCCCCGTTGGCTTCTCCATTTGCCATGAGTCAGAATGGCTGCAAAATATTATAAGACTGTCTTTTGATGTAGGAGAGCATCTGATCCTCCTTCCCTGTCCTGTCCAAACTGTATAATAGTATTTGCTGGGTAGAGCTGAGTTTTACATGGAGGAAAAGCACCAAGACAATCATGGTTGGCCAAGATTCTTCTCTTTCCTGACAATAGTACTCCTGGAAAGTATAAGTTGCAACAGCTAGCACTGAAGATGCATCATATACATTAGAAAAAGAAAAAGTTCTCTTCAGGTTTCTTAGACCTGTTCTCATCTGCTCTCACCTTGTTTCCAGTTCTAGTCTACTACTCTTAGGATTGCTCATGTCACTTCTTGCTTCTTTTTTCTCTTTCTGGGTTGTTCTTCCTGGAGAGAAGACATATTGATTTTCTTTAGCTGCCAGTTACATGTTCTGATCTATTCTACTCTTCTGTCCAATCCTAGACTGCTACACTTGTAGTTTCTGATGTGACTTCCTCCTTCCCATTCACTCCCTGGGCCTTATTTCTTGGAGAGAAGACCCTCTGGTTTTGCTCTTTATAGCTGGGACCTAGCATAGCACTACCTTAGAACTAAGATTTCTATAATATTTTCTTTCACAGTGTATTTCCTATAATAAGCACTAGCTTTTCTTGTTTTCATAAGCGAAGAATCTGAGCATGATTGCTTTCCAGGGTAAAGCGCATTACTCCAGGCATCCAGATAATTCAAAAGGACTGAATCACTTAACCAGGCTGCAAGATAACTCTGCTAACATGTACTATGCCACCTGTTAGAACCACATTATCAAAAAATTGGACAGCACTTCAAAAACCATGTACTCTTAACTCCCTGTCGATGCAGGAAATCCACTATTACAGTGGAAGCTTGAAAACCTCTAATGAAAGAGAGACCTTCACCTTTCAAGACAAAAGCTGTGTCAGAATTAAACAACTCCTACTGTCAGGAAATGCTACCTAATATTTAGTCTAATTCCTTTTTCTTATACTTTGAACCCATTGCTTCTAGTCTGCCTCTTGGGGAAAATAGAACAAAAATTTGCTTCGACTTGCTTGTGACATCTTTAAATATTTGAAAATGACACTCGCATTACTACTTCATTCTCTCTTTTCCATTCTATCCCTACCCAACTCCTTCAACTTTTTCAAAAAAAGATGGAGTCCATGCAGAATAAAGGGATCTCTGATTCCCCAGGGGCGAAAATATCCATGCATGGAGTAAGGTGAAAACTAGGAGATAAGGAGATGGGGGGGGGGGGCTTGGACAAAGGGGCTGCACCATTGTTTGATGTGAAGAGTCAGGCAGTCCAATTGATTCTGAGGCTGAACAAACAGATACTCTCCCATAGCAGCAGAAGTGCAGAACTTGGAAAAATTAATCTGTTTTGACTATAGCTTCCAGATTCCTATGACCATTGCACTGCTAGCTAAAGAATTGGGAGCTGTAATTCCAAAAAGAAACTTTTCCAAACTTTGAAAACTGCCATCCCCTCTGGTATACTTGTTTAGCTTGCTTAGGCAAAGGCAGAGAAGATGTTCATGGTATTATACAAAACATTAGGAAAATCATGCTCCAGTTCAATGTTTGTATACATGTGCCTTCAAGTTCCCTGTACCCAGATTATAGGACAAGAAAGATAGATTTACTCTGCTAGTATAACTAAGCAGAATGTTTACTTTGCTATTTTAATGATCAGTCTGTTTTTAAATGAACATAACTTTGATTGAGCTGACCCTCACACTTAAAAAAAATTATGCACACAAGCACATCAAATTAGGAATACAAGAAGCCTAAGATGTTCTTTTCATGTTTAAATTGAGTAAAAGAAGGTATAAATCTGAAGGCAGCAGAAATCAGGAAGGAGAGAAAGAAAAGGCAGGTATACATATGTTCCTTTTCATACGGCTTTAGCAAGTCTAATGAGCACAGGCATGGAAAGTAGTGACAAGGATGTCAACTTTCCAGACTCCTCAAGTACATGAAGAAGGTGATTGGGAGAATGAGTGGGCAAGTGACAGGAAATCTTTGCCAAGTGAATTTAATGGGCATTCAATGAGATTGTTGCTGAACTGCCTGAATGCTTTTACAACATCTTGACTAAGAAATGAATGCAGGAAGAACATCAGAGGATTCTGACATTATTGGAGAGGCAGCAATCTCCATCTAATTAAAATTTCTAGATAGGTCCCCCATTGTATATCAAAAATTGGTCCATGCATGCAGTATTACAGACAGGTCTTTGCCTAGGTGTGACTTATTCCACACATCAGATTTGGAGAAATTAAAACTCCAAGATTCTCCTAGCAATGAGGTTTGAGTGTTACAAGCCAAAAAAGTAGCTTTCTTTCTTTCTTTTTTAAAAAAGCATCCTTTTCTGCCTCTCCAGGAAGGTCAAAATTCTCTGACAGGATTGTTACCCATGTCTGGTCTAGGTTATGGGGTAAACATTTGTCCAGTTTCAGGTAGAGCAGGACACAGCAGCAAGACCCACAAATTAAGTCCAAGACCCAGATACCACAAGTCAACAAGGCGCTTAGGGATGATCCTGGAGGACAGTCAGAGATGATACAAATGTCAAGCAGAGCCCTGCTGGAGATAACAGAAGCCAGTTAAAGTAGCTCCAAAGCCAAAGAAGAATCTGGGATCTAATCCATCAAGTTCCAAGCAGCAAACAAGCAGGGGAGTACAGAAGGTAGAGGCAAAGGCAAACACAGTCCAAGATCAGGCACCAGCAGGCCAAACACTGCAAAGCTTCAGGATACAATGGAAAGGATAGGAAACAGAAAATCAAGAATATTATTATTATCAACACTTTTACTACCCCACAAGAGGGGCTTATATTGATGAACTATTGGGCCTAAATACCCTAAAGGCATCAGTTCCCATCTGATCTTTGAAGATAAATAGGATCAACTCTGGTTAGTATTTGGATACCAGGTGACCAGAGAATTCTGGTCCTACTGAAGCTGCCATGGCATTAACATGTGCAGTCCATTGTGATGCTGGGTGGCTGTACATATGAGCATCCCACTGTATCACCCAGTTCTGCTAGTGGTGGTCTGAGTTCCTTGCTCTGAGGTCAGAACAAGATGCCCAGTGGCTTGGCACTTCATTCTGACCACACTTAAATGACCCACACCAGCAGTGATAGTGCCAGACTGCACAGCAGGACCTATTGTAAACAATGGGTTACTCCCGAAGAACCAGGGCAAAAAGTAACATTTTAAAAAAATGGTTTAAGAGGGTGTATACAGCAGATTTGGTGCTGAACTGGTCAGACATCATCCGGACAGTTCACAGCAGAACTAGGAATTGGGCTGTGCATTATCCGGCTTCCTCACTGAGAGCATGGGGGAGGACATTTTATTTGGCCTGTGCAGATAACCCTTAAGAAAACACTTTGAAATTAATGGGGTCTCCATAAGTTGACAGGCAATTTAACACACACACACACACACACACACACACACACACACACACGGGCCTAGCCAGAGCCTAGCTGCTGACATTCTAGAATTCTCCAGTCCTGAGGAAGCCCCTATTCCTGAAGAATCCTTCCTTGGTGATAAACATTTCACTGAGCACTTCTACCAGTCACCATGCCTCCAGGCATCAACATCTTTGTACACTGGAAGAAGGTTCATTACCCTATTTGGATCCTGAACTAAACTACTCCTATCCAGGTATGCTGCCTCAGATATCCATGAGTGTTCTGAGTCTATGGTGAAAGTCATCTTCTCACAAGTTGCTGGTACTGGGGACTCCACTTGCACTTTACTGGGAAGCATGACACAATCCCTCCTGGGTAAATCATCCCCACCCTTCAGCACTTCAGCCACAGATCAAGTGATGACTATGGTGTCCTGCTATAAAACAGCCAGTGCTGCAGCAAAGATACCACTTGACCTGAACATCAAGGTATTGGAAATGCAGTTTGAAGTTATCTATCAAAGAAATGAACACTGTGCTGTTTACTGCTTTGAACTGACATTTGCACAACACTGCTGGGGCCAAGAGTAAACATGGGACATGACAGCCAGCATCATCCTGAGTCAGAATGTGAAATAGTAAATAAGCATTGATGGGGGGTGGGAGTGGAGGGCAAACGTTTGGTGGATAATTTATTGTAAAATTGTTTAGGACAATGAGAACATTTATACTTTAATGGCATGTTGTCTGTTCCAAATAAAGTGTTTGACGTCTCCATTTCTTAAATCCAAAATTTTTCTCCTTGTATAAGGAATATGATATTTTACTACAAGGACAGCAGGCTCTGGGAGCTCAGGATCAGTCTTCCAGTGCCAGGACTCACCATTGTCTGCACCAGCTCTGAAAATGCCCTTCAGGAAAAACATCAAACCAGAAAGGGATGCAAGCCTACTCTGTTTCATAAAAGACCCCTTTTGCATGGTGAAGGTGGAAGAAGGCATGGGAGGCTATGCCTGAAGACTTCCAAGAACACTATCTCATTTGGGGACAAACAAACAAACAAAAAACAAACAGGTATATCTGGGTGTGGAGTGATCCAGAGCCCACAAAAATCGCTCTGACAGATACATGGAACATGCAGGTCATGTGATTCCTACCCCGTCATCTCCCAGGTTTTTTCCATCACCAGAATAGATCTGAAACCAATTTGGTAAAAGTGATCACACAATAGTCTAACAAATCTTTTTATTTTTTGATAAAGAAGTGGAAATCTTTGTCTCGGAAAAATCAGGTGCAAAATAATCTGCCAGATTTTCAATACACTTGAATTTTATTTCAGTTCCAGCAGTGCAGCTGCATTCCCATAGGTTGGCATGTGCCCTAAAGCAAGCAAGCAAGCAAACAAACAAACAACCCAAACTGAGTAAGGTATGCATTTATTAATAATGAGATAAAGAAAAATAGTTATCTAGTTTCTTTGAGTAGCAGATTTTTTTTTCTTTACTGACACAAGAGGGGGACAAGCTGGAAGAGGAAGACTCTAATTTATTATAACTGGAAAGGTAGCAGAACGAAGCATCCATTATTCTTTTGTCTAAAGAACAATAGTTCTAAAAGCACTGTCTCTCTATAATGGCTGCATTATTGGCAAGGAACAAGGATCCTACTGGGAGATTTGCACTGAGACATTTCAGGTGAAGCCATAAACATGCTGCCAACTGAGTCTATATTCTACTAGCAACAGAGCTGATCTAATAATTATCTTTGTCAGTAGGACAGTGGTACAGAAGTCATTTTTTAATGAATTTTTACTAATCTGATCTGTCACACTGAATATTTAAAAGGGAGAAAAGGGTTAGCTTTTATACTGATGAGGACTGGAAAATGAGATAAAGTCTAGACAGAGAGACAGGTGCGAGCAAGCACCCTTTTGTTGGGTGTTGCACTTTTTAGGGATGTTCACCAGAATCTTATATAACATTGCATAATGTTGTATGTCTTTGTCATCGTTGTTGTTGTGTACCTTCAAGTCATTTCTGACTTATGGAGACCCTAAGGCAGGGGTTGGCAACCTCCGGCCCGTGAGCCGGATGTGGTCCGCGGAGGCCTTTGAGCCGGCCCCTGGCTGCTCCTGCTGCCTCCGCTGCTGGTTGCGGCTTTTAGCCGTTCTGGCCGCCACCATTTTTCCCCCAAAATGGCAGCGAAATCTCGCGTGACCTTCCCAGAGGTCGCGCAAGATTTCGCCGCCATTTTGGGCAAAAAATGGCGGCGAAGTCTTGTGCGACCTCACGGAAGGTCGCGTGAGATTTCGCCACCATTCCCCCCCCCAAAATGGTGGCGCCCAGGGCTCTGGCGGCGGCAACGGGCCCCTGGGAGGCCAGTTGCCGTCGCAGGGGCCCTCCAGGAGGGCTCCGACGGTGGCAGCGGGCCCCTGGGAGGCCCGGCTGTTGTGGGCCCTCTAGGAGGGCCCTGCAACAGCAGCGGGCCTCCCACAGGCCCGATCCTTCGCTGGGGTCCTCCAGGGGGCTCCGGCGGCAGCAGTGGGCCTCTGGGAGGCCCGTTGCCTCTGCTGGGGCCCTCCAGAGGGCTCCGTGAGACAGCAGTGGGCCTCCCAGAGGCCTGTTGCCTTCGCTGGGGTCCTCCAGGAGGGCTCCGCGACAGCCGCGGGCCTCGAGGCCCGTTGCCTTCGCTGGGGTCCTCCACGAGGGCTCCAGCAGCGGCACCGGGCCTCTGGCATCAGGGGCCGGCAAAGAGTGGGAGGATCCAGCGCGTTGCGTCCCCCGCGGCTCTTTCCCAGCCTCTGACAGGGCCTGGGGCCCGTCAGGGGCTGGCAAAGAGGAGTGGCCTGGCCCCTGGGGGTGGAAGCTCCACCCCGGCCACACAAGCCCCGCCCCCAGAGATGGCCCCCCCAGTTGTTTCTGAGGGACAGCAACCCGGCCCCTGGCTCATAAAGGTTGCCTACCCTGCCCTAAGGTAACCCTATTGTGTGGTTTTCTTAGCCAGATATGTTCAGAGGTTTACCCCTGAGAGCAAGTTACTTCCACAAGTTTCATGGCTGAGCTGGGAATCAAACCCTGGTCTCCAGAGAGTTGTAGTCCGACACTCAAACACTATGCTATGCTGGCTCCCAGCTTATAGCTGAGGTGCTAAGAACCCCTTTACTGAATTGTGAAGATGTTTAATGGAACACGCAGAATGCCCATTGTGCATTGGTGCCCGTATCACTCAAGTCTGATGCAATGCACATCGGACCAATGCAATTGGCAAGGGACCAATGTCATTGGTTGCACTGTGCATCAGGCACCAACGTGCATCAGTCACTTTACTGGCTTCTCTACATAGTGTGTAACAGCAGCCCCTCTACTGGACGGTAGTCATGCAAAGGTGTGATGCTAATTCCCACATATGTAAGGACCGTACCAAACTTAAGTCCCCAACAGGATTCCTCATTTTATAGGATCATCTGCTGGTTTGAGAATTTCCTGTAGCTAATTGATACACAAGCATAGCCAGTAGTTTGGATTAGATGCAAAGGGATCTTGTTGGAAAAATTGGGTGTATATATACTGTATGAGCTTCCCTGTGCATCCTGACATGGTAGTGGTTGGCATGGTCCAGAACTTCAGTGTTTTCAAACAGTATTTTATGCCCAGGACGGTTTGTGGCATGTTCTGCTGCTGCTGATTTTTCTGGCTGGTCCAGTCTGCAGTGTCTCTCGTGTTCCTTGATTCTTGTTTGCATACTGCGTTTGGTGGTCCCTATGTAGACTTGTCCGCAGCTGCATGGTATGCGGTAAACTCCTGCGGCTGTGAGAGGGTCTGTGAGAGAAGCCATTGAGATCCACAAACATCTGGATAATTTCAACCGGAAAGAAGAAACCCTTAAAGTGAACAAAATTTGGCTACCAGTCCTGAAGAATAGCAAAATAAGGACTCAGCAAATGCAAATGGGAAACCATTCAAAGTCAGGGGCTTTCCCAGCAGATAACTAATCACCAATTAGCAGCCCTTAATCCTCGTTTGCATTAGCCTCCCAGGCTGAGGCCAGCCATCAACACTGAACAATACACATGCAAATCACTCCTGCATTCCCAGGCTCACACAATATATATACACCCAATTTTTCCAGGCAAAGCATTATCTGAAGATGCCAGCCACAGATGCTGGCGAAACATCAGAAAGAAACTCTGCTAGAACATGGCCATATAGCCCGAAAGACCCACCAAAAAACAACAACAACAACAAAACACAACTACGGATGCCAGCCATGAAAGCCTTCGACATTTCACCAGGGAGTTTTTTTTAGAAATTCCACACATTACCCTGGGATGAAGGCTATTCAGGACAGATCCTCCAGATCTGTATGTGATCTTGCAGTATTGAGCCAACCCTGCCCTAGGGTTTTGGGCCTGCATAGTCTGATCTAGAAAATACGAGACAGTGGGAACTTGGGCCTTTTGGACCATTCAGACAGCTCCATAATCTGCTTCACCTGATGCATCAGATACGGCTTCCCTAAAGCACAAACCCAAGAATCCATAGAATGTTGTACTGTAAGCATAGTACTATAATGGTGTCATGCAAAAGAGTCCCAGAGGTTTAGAACAAGTTAATCAGAAAGTGTGAGGGAAATGAATAGGCCAGCTAATCCCATCCCTTCTGTTGTAATTTCCTTCAAGAGGAGAGTGATACCCTGAAAAGGGACATTTCAAATCCTGACTGTTTGAGCAGGGCAAGAGCAAAATGGAATACCTTCAAGGCTTGTGGTATGCCCTCCCACAGTCTCTCAGAACATAAAACAAGTTAACTATGTATTTTTAATGTTAGGTTGGCTCCATAACTGCAAATAACTGTCTGATAAAAGTTTAGAGAAGATGTAGTGATTGTTCTTCATATGTCTTTATTTTTTCAGAGACAACAGGGAGTTGTGACTATATTGCAAAGATATTGTCAGCATGCTTGTATTTTGTTTTTGGCTTGTGCCAAAACTCTAATGTTGTATTATGGGCCAAGTAAGTGCATTAGGTTTGAAGACTGGGTGGTGTATTATTTACACTGAGTGGCTCCTGCGATGACATGTTACAATGTAATCAATAGTTGCTGTTTTTAATTACAAGCCGGCTTAGGAATAACAATATCACAGAGGTATGAAAAATTATTGCATCATTATGTCTGCTGTGACAAGATTACAGTTAATGCATTTTCTGTGATATGTGTAAAATTTAGGATTTTTCACTTAATCAGCACTGGGAACATGTGGAGATAAGAATTATTTGCTTGGAAAAGGAAATACCCACAGATTATATGACCATTCTGTTTGCACTCTCTATGGTGGCGCTGGATGCTTCTGAAATTGAGAATAAAACCCATCATTTCCATTTTTAAAAAAGAATTTAACATCTGGGAGCCATTTGTTACAATGTAATCAGTATTGTGCTCTATTTCCTTTTTAAAATAGTAACTTCTGTTATTGTTTAACCCATGACTGACTATGTAATTTGCCAATTTAACCCTGACCAGCCTGTGAAATTTGTCATTTTTGGCTGATGACTTACATAAAGACCTTTAAACAGCATGATTTATTTACACTAATTCTGCCTTGAAGACAATGGCACCCCTGTCTTAAACAGGATGTTCCAACTTACTCCTTTGCCTTGCTCCACAAGGCACTTTCAAAAAGCAAAGAGGTCTAAAGTCTCTGAAATGTTCTATGTGAGTAAAAGCAAAGAGATAAAGAGGGTGGGTTGAGGGACTTGTATCTCATTAACAGAAGATCAGATTGTAGGCATGCTGACTGAATGGTTAGTTCTTTGATGGTTTAATATTGAGTTTCAAAGAAAAGGCACATTGTGAAGTCGAAGGCACATTCTTTATTGTCAGAAGAACAACCAAGGTGAAATAGGAGAGAAAGGACAATGTACATAAACATCTGCATTTCTTAAAACACAGTTTATTTCAGGGGCTCAACAGACCGCCCCTCTGGAGTGGCCTCCAGCTGCCCCTTTCCTCATTGGACTGGGACTGTGGCAACTATACACTGCAGCCCCAACCTGGCCTTTCTGTGGTGCAAAAAGAAACTGCAAAAAGCTTTTTGTTGCTTCTTCAGTGCAGTGCATGTAAATGCTGCACTGAAGACATGGTGTGACACTGCCCACCGTCTGGTCAGGTGGGTGGCATGGGGGCAAGGTTGGGGTGGCCAGCATGCATACACCATGCCCCCACACTGCCCCCATGCCAGTGTATAACTTTAGGGAACTCTTTCTGGTTTAATTTCTCACCTGAAAAACTCCTGAGTATTTTGGCCATTGACTTTTGTACATTCTTTGAGATTATGGGACATGGTTTAATGTTCTCAGATACTTCACCAAGAACTGGTGTGACCAGTTGGTCTCATCATTCTTCAGTTTGAAGTGAAAGGTGCAGCCTCAGTACAACACACAGAAGTTGGACCCTACAAAGGAATGTCAATGGTGCTGGACAAAGTATCTTTTAGGTGGGGTACAGACCGCCCAAAAAGAGCAGCCTGCCCATGCCTTGTTTTGCTCTGCGAGGAAGTCGCAGCGGAAAAAATGTGTGGCTCCCTCACAGTGCAAAAAGAACCCGCAAAATGTGGGTTCTTTTTGTGGCGTCATAATGATGCCGCAATGCACCATTGGTGTCCGTCATGTCAAAAGGTGTGCGTGGGGGGGGGACTTCTATCAGTGAGGGTGGGGATTAGGAGTTTGAAGAATCAGGGTTTATTGGCACGTGATCCTCTGAGGGGCTTGCAGCCACCATCTTTTTGCCATGTCCTCCATTTTTCTTGAATGCCCTACATTTTTCAGTGCCTTGTCTCTTTTGAGCAGCTAGTCCTTCCTTCCTTCCGGCAGGGAAAAAGAAGAAACTTTGTGCTTACTTTTACAAAGGAAGCTCTGTCAGGGGAGAAGTGAGAGAGAGATAGAATTGGCATTTGGGAAAGGAAAAGGAGAAAGGGAGAGATTGTTGTTATTTCTTGTTGTGTACCTTCAAGTTGTTTCCGACCCTAAGGATAACTGATCAAAATTTTCTAGTCATGTTTCTTCAGAGGGGATTTGCCATGGCCATCCTCTGAGGCTGAAAGAATGTGACTAGCCCAAGATCACCCACTAAGTTTATATGGCTGTTCTAGGATTCAGAGTCCCAGTCCAACATTCAAACCGTGGCACCACATTGGCTTGGAAAGATCGCTCCCTCTTTATTCCCCTCAGGAGCCTGGGCTCTACTTTAAAGTAAAAGCTGGGAAGTTGAGGAGGAGGGAAGGATTGCTCACTCTTTATTACCTTTTATTCCTCTCATTTATGGAACATCAGTTTCCTGAGATAATGACTCTTTAAACCCCCAATTCCACCCCTCTGATTTTCCCCATGTGATAAAGTCCTATGACAATGGTAGTGGTGTGACGTAGGTGCGCATCATTTGATTGACAGATCAAAAAACAAATAAAACCAAAAATGATCGAATGCAATTGATATGGAGGATCCATTTAGAATCAGTGCTTCAGTCAGTGTAAACTTCAACAGGGTTAAATTGTGCTGGAGAGATTCGATTGGGGTAAACATAGTGTGAACTTTGGATTGGAATTGCAACATTGGATCTGATCGAATCTCCTCGCTACAAAAATGCGAGTATGAATGATTATCTTCTGAAAGATATTCCAATAGGAAATCCTAGAATTCTTTGAAAACAAGCCTAGATATAGAGATTATAAATAGAATTTTGAGTTTTGTATCAATTCAAGTCCAAGATCAAATTCTGCTACCACTTGCAAAAGAGCTACATAGCATTGAGCCGAATGTCCCGTCAAGCAAGATAATGGGGGATGAGGGGATTATAGTCCCACACATTTGGAAGTCACACTGTTTGGGGGCAAAAATAGAGCTTGAGCACCCCAATGTCTATTATATGTGTGTGTGTGTGTGTGTGTGTGTGTGTGTGTGTGTGTATGTGTGTGTGACAAGGCCTTTGAAACTCTGTGGAAAGGCACACCTCCCCCTTCAGTGATATAACACAATGTCCCAATAATCCCATCATGTTAAAGTCAGTGACCCTTAATAGAGTACTAGTCCCCTTTCAGAGTAGTACGAGACTGACCATGTGATAGGGTCTTTAAATGTAAAGAGCAATATATGTCTTTTAAACAAGGTCCAACAAAGGTTAAGCAATAAAAATGTGAGAAAAAGAAACAAAATAAAATGTGAATGGTCCACTGAAGAAAGCCTTTAAAGCAGAGCTGAAATCAAATTAAGGAATAAATCAAGCAATGCAGTTCAGACAGACTGAAAGGTTACAACCCTGAATGTGTTTGGAAAGGGAACATGTCAGCCTAGGCACACCATCTCAAGCATTTACAAACTTAAAAACCAAAAAAAGCAGATTGGAGCATTTATTTCAAGGAAGAGCAGAAAAGAAAAATAAAGAAAACTAAGGAGAAAATTATCTACTCTTGCACATGTAGCTTACATATGTGGAAGCAAAGCTGGGAAAAGTTACTTTGGACTACACACACTCTGGCTGGAAGAATTCCTCACAGACTTCTAATAGAAAAGTACTATTTATAGAATCATTATTTCAACCAGGGGTGAATGTCATCTTTCGGCCTCTGAGGAAGAGAGGAGGCTGGGCCCAGTACCATCAGGGGCTACCTGAAGAAAAGGCTCCTCCCCTCCCTAACTGTCATCTTTCGGCCTCTGGGGAGAAGAGAGGCTGCCCAGTACCATCAGGCCAGCCTGAAGAAATAGCTCTCCCCTCCCTAACTGTACCATCTTTCGGCCTCTGAGAGAGGAGTAGGCTGGCCCAGTACCATCAGGGGCCAGCCTGAAGACAGAGTCCTCCCTCCCTAACTTCATCTTTCGGCCCTGAGGGAGAGAGAAGGCTGACCAGTAACATCAGGGGCCAGCCTGAAGAAAGAGGCTCCTCCCTCCCTAACTGTCATCGTTCGGCCTCTGAGGGAGAGAGAAGGCTGGCCCAGATCCATCAGGGGCTAGCCTGAAGACAGAGGCTCCTCCCTCCCTGTCATCTTTCGGCCTCTGAGGGAGAGAGTAGGCTGGCCCAGTACCATCAGGGGCTGGCCTGAAGAAGGAGCTCCTCCCTCCCTAACTGTCATCTTTCGGGCTCTGAGGGAGAGAGAAGGCTGGCCCAGTACCATCAGGGGCCAGCCTGAAGAAAGAGGCTCCTCCCTCCCTAACTGTCATCGTTCGGGCTCTGAGGGAGAGAGAAGGCTGGCCCAGTACCATCAGGGGCTAGCCTGAAGAAGGAGGCTCCTCCCTCCCTAACTGTCATCTTTCGGCCTCTGAGGGAGAGAGAAGGCTGGCCCAGTACCATCAGGGGCTAGCCTGAAGACAGAGGCTCCTCCCTCCCTAACTGTCATCTTTCGGGCGCTGAGGGAGAGAGAAGGCTGGCCCAGTACCATCAGGGGCCAGCCTGAAAGAAGAGGCTCCTCCCTCCCTAACTGTCATCGTTCGGGCTCTGAGGAGAGAGAAGGCTGGCCCAGTACCATCAGGGCTAGCCTGAAGAAGGAGGGCTCCGCCCTCCCTAACTGTCAATCTTTCGCCTCTGAGGAGATAGAGGCTGGCCCAGTACCATCAGGGGTAGCTGAAGACAGAGGCTCCTCCATCCCTAATACTGTATCGTATTTTCTTTTGGTTTTGAAAACCGCCGTGATCATAGGAACGGCGGTATATAAATAAAATTTCAATCAATTTCAATATATAATTGGGGCCAAGTGAGGAATTTTTGTTAATTTTCTGAAAACGTTTGTGTTTCCAAAACTTTTCAGATTACTCTATAATCTAAATGACACAGTCAAGAACCAAGACAAGTGTTTGTATTTAGGGTAGTTGTGTTGGCCATGCAGCAAAATGCAACAAAATCCTAAATTCACAGGACAACGATAACTTTATTGGCCCAACCAGAAAGCACAAAATACATCATGCAAGCTTTTAAAGCTTTACTGACATCTTCATCAGGCAAAGATGTTAAGATTCATACAAGATAAGAATAGTGAAGAGGTCTACATTTTATCTCAGATGCTCAGATGTTGTCAGCTAAGATGATCTGGAGAGATCTAAATGCAGGCTGAGGCCAGTCTCCTTCTTGGCCATGTGGGGACAAGGGACAACGTACAGTAAAACACAGGCAATAACATTTCAAATCCATTTGCAGCAGCAAAATAAAGTCCATTGAATTTAAGGCTATTTCTGTTCTTTCAGTATGTTTAGGGATGGTTGCATTTCAGTTTATAGTAAGGTTAAGTCTCCCTTATCCAAAATGCATACGGCCAGAGATGTTTTGGATTTTAGTGTTGTAGGTTATAGATGTGGAAGCAAAGCTGGGAAAGTTACTTTGGAAAACGTATTTATGTACATAATGAGATATCTTGGAGATAAGACCCAAGTCTGAACACAAAAATTATTTATATTTTATATACACCTTATATATAGACTGAAGGTAATTTTATACAATATTTTACAATAATTTTGTGCATGAAACAATTTTGTGTACATCAGAAAGCAAAGGTGTCACTGTATCAGACACTCATGAAAAAAGTTTTTGTTATTTAGAATGTTTTGGAATTCTGGATAAGGAAAACAAGCTTATGTTGGGCCCTTTGTTTTAATTCCAACAATATAGCTCTTTTTCTTCTCCCACACAATAAGTCATATTTCTTAATGTTAACTATGTAGATAGACTGTTAATAGAACCAGCTTTTATTTTGTATTGATAATGGGCTAGCCATGTTTTGATTGTATACAACAATGGTATCAAAAGTAAGACCTGATTTTCTCAGTATCCTACAAATTACTTGACCACCTTCAAGGCCATGAACCAGGCTTCCTTCATAGGTCAAAGTGGATGAATCAGTGACTACTACTACATCATCCTATTCCTGAGCGTATTCTTTTCCTATTAAACAAATAAAGGTCATTGCTCATGTCAAGGATAGGAAAATGGAGTGTAGTGCCATCCACAGGGATAAATTCATCTACAAATTACATATTTTTCAGGGGAGAGATATCGGGGGGGGGGGGGGAGAGAACATGGTGTTTGGGTGCCTGCTGAGTAATGAATTTTACTCTCCCTATGATCTGGATTGGATATCTCCAAAAATGAATAGTGTTAGCTCAATGTGAGTTACATATGGATACAGATGTGGGAGAGGCATTCCCAAAGGAGTTTATCTTCTAAGGGAGTATTCATAACGGCCGTGGAAAAGATGGTATAAGGACATGTCTACATGGGCAAATTAAACTAGTTTCTTCTTGCCCTCACTGTGAACTGCCTATATGACTTAAGGGCAGATTCCTGATTTGAGTGCAGACTCTTATGATGTGAATTCAGTTGTACACCAAATCCACCTTATTCCTCCCTAAGATCATATTTGTAAAGTCTCCTTTTGCTCCAGAGCACTTTGTACTGACACTGGGCGGCTGTCTACACATGCATTCCACTGTGCCACCTAGTACTGTACCACCACTCAGAGTTGCTCTCTCTGAGATCATAATGCGTCCAGCCATGCGATGGAAGCTGGGCCATGTGATTGATGCTGGATACTTTGTTTCTGACTCTAGAGGGAGTGACTTGTACCAGCAACAATGGTGCTGGGATGGGGAATGTCTGTGTAGACAGCCACTCAGCATTGCTATAGAGCAGTGATGGTGAACCTTTTCGAGGCCGAGTGCCCAAACTGCAACCCAAAACCCACTTATTTATTGCAAAGTGTCATGTCCCTCTGGCTTTCTTGTAACAAACTCTAGCAAACTCTGTGCTGGGATGATGGCACATGTGCCCACAGAGAGGACTCTGAGTGCCACCTCTGGCACACGTGCCATAGTTTGCCATCACTGCTATAGAGTGCAGTGTTAATGGGTGGAATCTGCATTGTATACAAGCCCACAATCATATATCCAACTGGTATTTCTGAGGCAGAAACTCTGACATTATGCAATTCTAGGGTTAATATGTCCTTCCTTTCAAACTTCTTGAATTCTTACATCAGTGAAGGTGGTGACTGCTTCCTCCCCTTCCCTGGATTATCTTTCATCCAGCAGGGGGGGGGGAAAAGAATAAGAGTGTATGGTTTCTTTATCTTCAACATTTGCTTTTCGTTTATGCTGATAATGTGATATATTTCCCATGGTTCAGTACTGACCAATAAAATAAAATAAAATAAAATAAAATAAATCAAATCACTGGAACATATTTCAAACATGAAAAAGTTGCATATTGCACTGGTAGACCTAGTATATAAACACCCTTTTCCATGTATCTTGCAGAGCAGTGTCTTGCCTTGGGTTTATTCTTTCTACAAAGGAAACTTCCCAGGCTCAGAGCAGGAGACAAAAAGAGGTCAAAGGTCAAATTTGTGACAGTTCCATCTCTGAACCACAGCAAGAATTTCTTAACATAACAGGACTAGAATAGGGATAGCTTTACAGTACTGTGAAACCCCAGTCTAGAGAAAATCAAACCAATTTCTGAGGGCTGCCTCAGTCAGGCTGCATCCACACTGGAGAAATAACCCGGTTTGGCAGGGCTTTAACGCTTTTCTGGCTCAAGAATATGGAATTGTGGGAGGTAGAGTATGTGGTGGGGCCCAGATATCAAGGTTTGACTCCTTTTTGGCTCAAGGCTGTGGAATTCTGGGAGGTGGAGTATGTGGTGGGGCCCAGATATCAAGGTTTGACTCCTTTCTGGCTCAAGGCTGTGGAATTCTGGGAGGTGGAGTATGTGGCGGGGCCCAGATATCAAAGCTTGATGCTTCTGGCTCAAGGCTATGGAATTCTGGGAGTTAGAGTAAGTTATGGGGCCCAGAGCTCAAGGCTTAACTCTTTTCTGGCCTCTTTTTATAGGACACGTCCAACATTTCAGATTTCTACCCAGAAGGAATTTCAAAATGTCCTCATTTTTTATAAGATGACCAGATGTCCTCCTTTTCTAGGATGTGTCCTATGTTTGAACCTTCTAGCCAAGAGGAATGTCAAAATGTCTTTGATTTTTGGTAGGATGACCACCTGTCCTCCTTTATCCAGGATAAGGCCTACATTTCAGCTCTGCCCAGGAGCAATGTCAAAATGTCCTCCATTTTACCAGGGTGACCAGACGTTCTCCTTTATCCAGGACACATCCTACATTTCTGCCCAGGAGGAATTTCAAAACATCCTGGTTGGTTCAGAGCTTGCCTTTGCCAGTCTTTCCTTGAGGCTGAGAGTGTGTGACTTACATGCCTAGTGGGTTTTCTTGGTTTGTTCAGAGCGTTTGCCTTTGGTGACTTGGCTGTGTCTAAGTGTATGTATGTGTGTCTTCAAGAGGTTTTCTTGGGAGGTTGGTTCAGAGAGGGTTTGACTTTGCCATCCTCTGAGGCTGAGAGTGTGTGACTTGCCCAAAGGTTTTCTTGGAAGATTTGTTCAGAGGGGATTTGCCTTCACTTTCTTTTAAGGCTGTGACAAGCCCAGTGGGTTTTTTATGCCCAAAGAAGGGATCAAATCTTTGTTCTCCTCCACTGCTGCTTCCTGCCACACTTCCTCAGATGCATTTAATAATAATAATTAATAATAATTTGTTTTATTTATATACCGCTATTCCAAAGATCATAGCGGTGAACAGCAAGTAAGCTAATTAGCAAGTAAGCTAATTTGCCCCCAACAGTCTGGGTACTCATTTTAGCGACCTCGGAAGGATGCAAGCCTGAGTCGAGCTTGGGCCCTTTTGCTGGTCTTGAACTCACAACCTTGTGGTGCTCCAAAATCTCTATGTCTTTGAATTCTACTACTACTACTACTATTATTATTATTATTAACTGAAAGAAAGAAGTTGGCAGCATGAGCTTTCCTAAAGTCTGCTTCCTCAGAAGCATTTACCGGTAGTCTCAGAGGTGCAACAAGATTTCTATAATGTAAGCATTTATATTAATGTTTTTTTTAGAAATTAATTATGTTTTTGGCTTTTAGCTGGTTATGTCCTCCATTTTTCTTGAATGGCTTACATTTTGGGGTAAATTTTGTCCTACATTTTTTCTACATTTTGTCCCAGTTTGGTGATAGAGAATTATGACAACCCTACCCCAAAGGAGCCACGACATACGGCTCCTTTGTCCACCGCAACAGAGGCCCCATAAGCACCCTGGAGCGACACTATGACGTCCCTCATGCTCTGCACCATTTGGACATGAGCCACATCATCGACATGCACCCCATGTAAACAGCAGTGTGCCAAGATGGTGCTTGGGGCTCGGGGTAGGACTCAGGACATTAAAAAATATAGGGGCCTCAAATGTACTTTCTGCCCCAGGGCCCCTAAAGGCCTAGCTACGGGCCTGTTTAAAGACAGGCACTCCACACAAAAGAAGAACAAGGACCTTGAAGCAGCCTATGAATGTTACCCTCTGTAATGTATCACATATCATCTGGTCCAGTCTTTTGCTAGTAAGATGCATTATGTTTTCATTTAAATTGAAGGAATTTATAAGTCTGCAGCTATAATATGAATTTTCAGATGCAAATGTTATACAAATCCATGCCTTCTTCTGCCATCTTCCTGAGTGATTAATTTCCTCTGTTTCAGTACCATGAAAATTGCTACCCTATTTGGCCATTGCCCAAGCTGACCAAACTGCATGTAATAGAAATACTTACTGTGCTGATAAGAGTGCATCTACACTGTAGAAACAATGCTGTTTGATACCACTTTTAAGTGCTGTAGTTCCATCCTATTGAATCCTGGGATTTATAGTTAAATTAGGGTCAAAATGCATTATTTTTACAGTCCTGATTGGGATTCACTTTGTCTTTTTCTGAACTCTTGACCATCCTGATCCTGATATACTTTTTGCCCAGATACAGGCCTGTAAAGTATTCCATTGTCTTAACACTGTTTCTCATTGAACTGCAGTTTGAACCTTGGCTTCTTAGAACCCAAATCTAAACTGTCAGTTCTTGGATCCTGCTATCTTTCAGCAGAGCCAACACCTTTCATCATCATAAAGACTACCATCTGAAAGCAATGTCTCCCATGGGGTGAAGCAGTATGACTGTGAATGTGACTCTTTGAATTGGATGCTGAGTTTTCCAAACGGTCAAAGATTATCTGACTGCAACAGGATGGAAAGATTTTACTAATGGTGGTGTTTTGGGGAAAAAAGGTAGCTGATAGAAGAATACTTTTTGCTGGTCACGTTCATAGCATTATCTATATACCTCCCAGTCTAAAGTACAAATAATAAACCTAAGGCCAGTGCTTTGAAGATAGTGAGGAAAAATAAATACGGGAGCATCTGCAAGTAATCCCTTCTAGCTGCAAGAAAAACACAAAGATTAATAAAAATAACAATGTTGTGTAGATACTTGTTTGTAATACGAGCAGCTTGGAATATATTTTGTAACATATAGAAAGAAGGGTACTTGGCATGGTGACATTTGGCAAGTAGTGAAGAATTTGCAGAGAAAATGTAGTTGAATAGTTTAATAATGATTTGGTTCAAACCAGGGTTTTCTGCCACACTTATAATAATCTGTGGTAGCAGTGATACTTATGTCTACTTGAGCCTGGAGTGTGGAAAAGTTACTTTTTTAAATCACATTTCCAACAATCCCTCAATCTGTTACTATGGCCAGGCTACCTGAGGGATTTTATAGGCTCTAATTGTGTACACATGCATTACAAAGAACCCAAGAAAAACTCAAAGATTAATAAAAAATAACAATGTTATGCTGATACATGTTTGTAATCTGAGCATTTTGGAATATATATTTTAACATAGACACTTGTCAGAGTCACATTTGGCAGGTAGTGAAAAAATTGCAGAGACAATGGAGCTAGATAGAGTCATAATGACTTGGTTCAAAACAGGGGTTTGGCCACACAAGCAATCCATGATAGCAGTAACACTTGCGTCTATTTGGACCTGGAGTGTAGAGAAGTTGCTTTTTTGGATCACATTTCCCACACTCCCCTAGTCAGTTACCATGGTCCTACTACTTGGGGGGGGGGGGTCCTAAAGGCTGTAATTGTGAATACATGCATCTCAAAGAACCGAAGAAAACTCAACTTTCTGTTTCCTAGATGTAAAATTTCTAAGCAAGAAACTGTGTGTGTGTGTGTGTGTGCGCGTGCACACACACACATGTGCATTCATATGTATATCTGCCTTCATGCTGGACAGCAACACTTTCATGATCCACCACAAGATGAGTAAATAGTATGCAAAAGTGTTTCTTTGATTTGGGGACCTAGAAAAAGGCAATCTTGATGGGGAGAGAAATACTCTTGGTGCCTGCTAAGGGTTGGAGGAAAGTGAGGATAGGGAAAGACTGAATGAGCAGGGACATATATATAGAGAGAAAAACAAGCAAGTAAGAGAAAGAGTTATGGTGAGGGACATGAGAAAGAACATATGGGAAGAGAAAGAGTATAGGGAAAAACACTAAGGGGTTTCTAACCTAAGCAAAGGTGGTACTGGCTGAATGGGAATTGTGGTACTGAGTAAAGAAATACTGGCTGGGATACAGGGTTTGAACCCAAGCAAAACTAGGTATTTTTGTAACTGATAAATAAAACAAGGGTCTGGCTGCACCTTAGTGACGGTGCTTACCTCCAGTTCTCTGATGCTTCCTCTTGTATGCTCATCATGAATAAGTTGGTCTTGAACTCCTCTGTGTTGGATTTTTATCTTTTCTTTTTGTCACTGAAATTTCATGTGAGGAAAGATAGTCCATTGTAGTACAATAAAACGCTCCTCTACATTCATAAAGACTAATTTATATCCCTGGTTAATGTTCTTAAAGTGAATGCCAATTCCATCAGAATATCTCTTTGCCATCCAGAGTGAATACGAGCAGGCCTCTGTGAAAATTTATATGGTTTCATTCTGCATACCGATAACCAGTAACTATTTATTTATTTATTTGTTTGTTCATTCATTTATTTCTACACTAAACTTGATCTTAGCCAAAAGGCCAAGAAGCAAATAATTTCATATATTTCAATTATCCAGCCTGCTTCATAGGATAGACATTTCCTTGTATAACCAGAAAATTTTTTACATTTATACAAGAGACAGTTCCCTTGTGTGATCAAGAAAGTGTGTAACTGTAAATCCCATTTGTGTTGACCTCTTTCAGCAACAGGTTTTTTTTACTAACCATGCAATGATAGCCAGCCAGCTACTGTTTGACGATTTGTCCTTCCAAACCAAATGGCCACTGGTTGGTAACTGGAGGCACATCAAGACTTTCCTCTGCTTCTCTTCCTCTACTCAGAAGCCTCACCCTCCTGGACTTTTCAAATCCCAGAAGGAGTCAACCAGCATGAAAGAGGATCTCAGTCATAATAAATGGCAAGACATTACCCAACATTCCAAATTCCCCATTAAGCTGATTGTGCCCCATTTCACTCAATCATGACCTATTCCTAGTAGCCAAAATGAATGGTAATACAGTATAAGATATTATACCACTTCTGGTCCCAACCTTTCCATGTAGCAAGTTCTAGAATTAGGTACAGTGGGACTGCCATATTGGCTGGCTAGCTATAGACAGATATGCCCACTCATGGATCGCTGCACCCTATTTTATTCAATAAGGGCACTGGGCCCACTGGTGTGGCCATGTACACATTGCCTTTCTTGAAAAATATAGAATGTGACCATACACATTTGTCCCATCTATGCAGAGCCTTGGAACAGAACCTCCATGTATGAGAAGAGAGCACTGTAGCTCCAATGGGCAGATTGGCTTTCTGTATAATTTTGCTCCTAGCAATAAAATTAAGATTAAGACTCCTGCCAAACTACAGAATTAATGAGATTTGACACTGCTTTAATTATCATGGCTCCATCCTATGGAAGTCTGGGCTCTCTGCTTTGACACCAGAGTTCTCTGACAGAGAAGGCTAAATGTCTCACAAAACTAGGTAGATATAATGAGAAATAGTGAGAACTATCCAGGATGTTTTAGGAGATCACTGAAACCTTGTATTGAGCCCAGTAAAAACAACAGGGGAGCAATGGTATAACACGCTGATGTTATCAATTCCCATTAAGTTGTGGGCTGTTACAGAACAAATGGGAAAAGTCAAATATTCATCAAGAATAAATGATGCCCTGATTCATTTTGAATGCAGAGGCAGTTGTCACAGGCCATCTGGGTGAGAGGCAAATCATGTGGTCTAGGTCAAAGCAATGATTGGAATTCTTTATGGCTATTCCAGAAATAAGCTGTACAGATGGGGAAACAAGCCTAGGCTAGGTCTATTTAAGGCCATTGTAGTACCCCAAGTCTCTCTACCCTGAATAACTGTACCTTAGTCTCTTTTCCTGCCATTACCAGGTTGGTGCTCAAGACTCAACTCAGTTATTTCTTCCATCTGCAGACTAGCCTGCCAACACAGAAAGCTAAGCATCTGCTGTTGGGTTCCCAGACTCGAGCCTTCCAGGTTCTATCAGATAATTTACAAAAACATTTTAGTTCTCCAGTTGTCCTTAAATGACTGCAAACAATGCAAATTAAAATATATTGGGTTGGTTCCAGATTTTGTATGTAATTAGAACAGACCCACTCAAATGAACCCACTTTACACTAGTCATGACTAGCATAGACCCATGGTTTTCAATTACTGTCTTCTCAATACAACAGAACATGGGAGCCCACCCATGCATCTTTGAGATCTCTTCTTCTTTATTCTTTTGCTGGAACTTTTCATATTCTCCATTCTTGGTGGTCATATCTTGCAGCAGCAGAGGTTACCAAAATGCTCAGACCATCCCAGATAAAGTAGATTATAGTAGCCCACCCTTAGAGTTGCAAAGGTTGCTAGACATGCCATTGACTTTCCTCCCAGGCAGCTTCTGGACCAGAACTCAGAATTGTGTGTGTGTGTGTGTGTGTGTGTGTGTGTGTGTATTAGGGGGAGAAACTGAAAACAAATCCACTCTTAACATTACTACAACAACTTCAGCAACCTCCTCCTCCTCCTATTCAATGTTATCTTCCCATTCAATGTTATCTGAAGAGAAAGGGTAGCCTCACAATCAACATAGGCAGCCTGGATCTGAAAGGAAATCTGTGTGTGTGTGTTGTGTGCCTTCAAGTCGTTCCAACTTATGGTGACCCTAAGGGGTTCATGGGTTTTCTTGGTAAGATTTGTTCAGAGGAGGTTTGCCATTGACTTCCCCTGACGCAAGTGACATGCCCAAGGTCACCGAGTGAGTTTCATGGCTGAGCCTGTTCTCCAGAGTTGTAGGCCAACATTCAAACCACTACACCGGGCTGGTATTGCTAATTGAATTTAAAATTTATTTCCTGGACTTTATGACTCTGTCTCCCAGAGCCCATATGGCCGAAAGAGAAGAGTGGACTCTCCCTACATGTATATCACTCCATACCATTTTAACTGAGAACAACAACAACATTTTCACAAAGTGTAGGTCTGTGGCTCTAAAGTCATCATATTTAAATTTCTCCTGTATGATTTTAACACCTTTGCCTGATAAAGAAGACAGTGGAGTTTCAATAACTTGCATTTTGGTTTGCCCAAAAGAAGGTATTGCTGTTTTGTGGATTTTTGATGTGCTTGTACTTTGCTATATGGTCAACACAACTACCTCTGGATATTGTTACTACCTTCACAGGTTTGTTCAAATTTGTGATGAACAGGAGACCTTAATTCATGTAGCTTGACAAACAGATGGGAATTTTCTCCATCCTAGTACAAGGACTTTTGACAGTACAAAAAAGAGAACTTCCACTCTCATATCTGTTGCTTACATGCATTCAGAATTCATTTGCCCCTTCTGGTCCTTCATTTATAAATATGGCTTACTGAAGGAGCAAAGGCACAAAATGACAAACATCATCTGTGAATTAGGTTGAATAAATACAGCTTTTAAAATCCATGAATCAAATCCAGTATATTTTATATGACACGGATTTGAATGTATAGTCTCACATTTTGAATACACATTAGGATGGATAATTTGAATAATTCAGCATGCCTCATCCTGCTCATTTGCATTTTACTAATTTGCAGTTCATTAATTTGCCATGGTTAATGAAAAATGTCCATTGACTTGAGTGATTCAGGTCAAGTTTTGGGGTTACACACCAAGGGAAGTTCTGGAATATTCTTCTCTAGGAGTTTTGTAACAGAAAAAAATCAGGATAGACTTAGAAACTAATCTATAAATTCACAAGAGACATTCGGATCATCTGCTCTAACTCATCACACTAAATAGATTCTCCATGCCAACATCTGTTATACACGGTTATTTGTTATTTGCTTGGGGGGAAAAATCACTTTTCATGGACTGAAACTCACAGAATCCACCACACAACGTGGCTACTAGAGATTCTGGGAATTGTTGTCAAAAATGAAAAAATAAAAATCCTAAACTGAGATTTTTTTGTTTACTGATTAAGCAAATGTTTCTGCTAAGAAACTCAGGACTGTATACAAGGTCCTCCTTCCATTTCATCCATACAACAACCTTGTGGGGTGATAATGTGGGAGACAGAGGCTGGCCAATGGTTGAGCAGTGATTTTCATAGCCAAGGGGAGATTTGAATCTGGGACTCATCAGTCATAGTCCAGCATTTTTACAAATATCTCTATTATAAGCAGCACACTGGATTGCAAAATTATTTTCTTATCTGTATGTCTGTATTTTTGTTTTTGAATTGCAAACTGGACAACTGAATTTGAAAAAACTGTAGATTTCATCATGCTAGTGACTTTTTGTGCATTTGCAGATTTGGCAGAGGTTTGTTAAATTCACAGAAAAAGTCAGGCCTCGCAAATTTCACCTTCATCCCTCAGAGTAAGTCTGCAGTTGGTGTATCAGCCAATAGTGATAATAGATCATTTGAGTCAGAGAGTATATACTGTATCTTCTTGTATGTGTAATCTCTCTATAACAAATAATGTATGTGTTTTCCTACACTGTAGAGTAAAGCATAGGTAAATTGTGATGTCATAAGAGCTTCTTACTCTAAGAGAGAAGAACACCATAACACCCAAGACATAAGATATCAAATCACAGTGGGTCAGAGAATTAGAAAAATGGCTAAAGTCTAATCAGCACTGCAGAAATAATGCAGTAGTTGTCATAGCTCAATGCTATGAAATGTTGGATTTTGTAGTTCTGTAGGAGTTTTAACCTTCTCTGTCAGAGAACTCTGGTGCCACAACAAACTATAAATCCCAGACTTCCATAGCATTGAGCCATGGCAGTTAAAGCATAGTCAAAATGCATGTTTCTGCCATGAGGGTCACCTTAGGGTTGCAGAAAGTCAGAAATGACTTGAAGGCACACAACAACAAATGCAGCTGGGTACCTCTATATGATGCTAGCACTTTATCTAGCTGCATACTCTCCAACATTTCACAAATGAAAACCAGGATGCATGTGGCCAAGGAACATCAGAGTATGGTCAAGATGGCAAAAATTATTAATGAGGAAGAACAAATAAGCTTGGAGATGCTGCAGCAGTTTGCGTTTACCTAAGCCTACTGGCAAGGACAAATTTCTATTTCCTCCTCTCCCCACCCCGAGTTAACTGAGTGTAAAGTTTCAGACTACTTTTATACTTTGAAGTCAGTCTGCAGCAACTGAAGTAAGGTGAGCCCAAAGAGGGAAGAGGAGACGGAGGAGAGAGAAACTGGGATATTTTAAAAGCAGCTGAAAAGGGGACTGACAGAGGGTTACCTAGAATTGCATGCTAGCTGTCAAGTGAGAATAATCCTGGCCTAACTAACGGGATTCTTGTGATGGAAGCCTAGTAGAACTTGAAAATAATGAATGCTATACATATTTAAAAAACCCATAAGAGTAGATGATAAGCAGAATTGGAGGGAATATTCTGATGGCAATATCTGGCTTTGTGTTATACATACCGACATCATTTTCACACTAAAGTTTCACAGCCTTTGAGCAGAGACAAGCTAATGTAAATGAAACTATCGATGCAGCCTACTGACTTATATACAGCAAACATTTTATGCTTCTAAAACTTGCTGAATGCCTGGGGCTGTTTCCTATGTTATATTTATATGACAGGGAGTACTGCTGTATGTCACTCTGGGCTGAAAAATGTTCTTATACTGTCATTTGGGAATTGCAGAGAGATGCACATTTACCTTTGAGGAAAACATTAATATTCCTAAACCTGTTCCAAAAACTTGACATAGCTGTTTCTTCGCTTGTAGTTTTAAATATTAGAGGTTGAAAAAATCTTGGACATATAAGAATAATGTGGCTGGCCCCATCTGAAGAAACTTGCCAAGAAAACTCCATGCTAGGGTTGCCTTAGGTTTGCCAGAAGTTGGAAACAACTTGAAGGCACACAACAACAACAAAGCATAATGATCATGCTGAGCATCTGATTTAAAATGTTTTATTTCTTATTGGTTTAATTGATTATATAGACTTCAGTCAAATTGGTAATTTCAGCTACAGTAGATTCATTGAATCAATGGAACACACCAAGGATTTTGGGTCTTTTAAATATGTTAATGTTTGTAAAGTGTTTAATAGTTTTTATTGTCATTTTTTTCTGTTCTAGTACATTGTATTCCCTATTACTATGTATGGATGTAAGAGCTGGATAGTTAAGAAACAATATAGGAAGAAAATCAGTTCATTTGAGATTTGGTGGAAAAGAGTGCTGAGAATTCTATGAACAGCCAAAAAGACAAACAAATGGGTCCTAGAGCAGATCAAGCCAAAAATTGGAAGCCAAGATGACAAAACATAGGACACATCCTGAGAAGGCACAACTCATTGGAAAAAACAATAATGCTAGGAAAGGTGCAGGGAAGCAGAAAGAGAGGAAGGCTGCATGCTAGATGGATGGAGTCTGTTAGGGGAGTCACAACTCTGAGTTTACAGGAACTAAGCAAAACAATGGAGGACAGGGAGACTTGGAGATGTCACATCTACAGGGTCGCCACAGGTTGAAAATGACTTGAAGGAGGTCAACAACAACATCAAATATTGTTTCAAGGTATGTTTAGATATGGGAAACAGTGTAGAAATTGCTTTGATGATGATGATGATGATGATGAGAGTGATGATGTTGATGCTAACATCGAGGAGAACAGCGATTTGAATCTGCATTTAATACATTCTCATAGGCAAGAATGAATCATTTCAAAAGTTTTATCTCTAGTAGGCAAGATACAAGCTATTTGTGTTCATTGTTTCCTCATTTATCACAACATTGACTTTTTTGCAAAAAAAATGTGCAAAATAGTTTTGGTTTGGCAAAACAATAAGATTTTGAACAAAAATAATATCTATTACACAAAATACACTGTTTTTTTGAGGGGGTTTGCATTAAAATGTTGAAATTTATGCAACCCATTTTTGATTTAACATACATAAAGGGAGACTTGTTTGCTCAAATGCTGTTTTTTACTAGAAAGTCCTCAAATGTGAAAAATCTCACAGCAATTTACCATTTGTGTCCATTTTTATCATTTTATTATTGGTGAAGTATCTCAATGTGTGAAGTCATTCATTCTCATCAAAGACAAGAAAATTTATGAGCATTCTTTACCTCTGATGATGATGATGAAGAGAGAGTGAAAGATCCAAGACCTTTTCATCAGTAGGTACTATGACATCATCACTGCAAGGGTAAAAGGAGTTGCTCAGCAATGATGTACAGTGGTGCCTCGGGTTACGAAATTAATTCGTTCCGCGGCCGCTTTCGTAACCCGAAAAGCCTTCGTAAGCCGAATTGCCATAGGCGCTAATGGGGAAAAGCCGCGTTTCGTGCGAAAAAGCCGAAAAAAGCACCAAAAATTTTCTTCGTATCCCGAAAAAACATTCATAACCCGGAACAATGATTTCCTATGGGATTTTTTCGTATCCCGAAAATTTCGTAACCTGGGTATTTCGTATCCCGAGGTACCACTGTATTGTTGTGAGCTATCCTTCCTGTAATCAACAGTATTTGGATTTATGGAACATCTGGTCTTGGTGAAAACTAAAAAAAGAGCTAAGACACTCTTGGAGTTTCCATAGGGCTGTTGCTATAGAGACTGAAATGGTGAGGGCCTGCACTTCAGATTTTACTACTACACTACAGCTTAATGTGCAATATGGTATTATAACTGCATCTTTCTTTATAAGTGCTGACTTTGACTGCATCTACACTGCAAAAATAATGCAGCTTGACACCATTTTAACTGCCATTGAGCCATGGAAATTAAGGTGGTGTCAAATTGCATTAATTCTATACTGTAGATGCAGCCGATGTTTTCATAGAACCACTTTTTCTTTTAAATAGATATCATGCTTTCCAGCTTGAGAAATAGCCACATGGTTGCTTGTATCTTACTGATAATTCAATGTGATGGTATCACCGAGCTGATAATTATGTCAAAAGCTTCTACACATGTGCACGTATGTGCCCAAACTTGCAAGATTATCTGTTATATTTATATGTTAAATCTTTCTCCTACTAATACTACTATACTATCTTATCCAGCTATTCCCAGGCAGAACCAGAACTCATAGTTGGATTGGGGGCCAGATTTAGAAACATGTCTAATTTGATTTTAGTGTGATTAAGTTAGTAGAGTGGTTATAGCCCACTTCAGGCAATTGGTAATGAATGGGTGAAAAGCCTTCTAATGCCCCATATTGCTCTGCCACACAGCTATGCCCACAATTGATACACAATCAGTTGAAACCAGAATGGCAAGCATAGGGTCTCCCATTGAAAAGGGTTAAGAACATGTGCATGAATTCCTTTAAAATAACATTTATCATATGCCAACCAGGATGTGGGATTAGCTGTTAACTTCTTGGAGGCCTTTTGATGGATTCCATGGGTAGCAAAAGGGTGAAGAAGGGTGTTGTCTGTGATGGTGTAACAATTGCAAAACTCATTTTCTGTGGAGACTGAAGAAAGCCAAAATATAATAATATTTTGGTAGATTTGTAAAATCTGCTCTCTAGAGTTTAATATTATGTCAGTAATAGTTCCACCTGTCCTGAACGGGTTCACGCTTCCTGTGAAGGACTCTGTGCGCAGCCTGGGGGTGCTTCTTGACTCGTCGCTTCACCTGACTGCTCAGGTGAATGCGACGGTCAAGAACACCTGTTATCAGCTTCAGCTTATTCGCCAGCTGCGCCCATACCTGGCCCAGAGGGACCTTGAAACGGTAGTACATGCTCTGGTAACCTCGAGATTGGATTTCTGCAACGCACTCTACATGGGGCAACCCTTATACCAAACCCGGAAGCTACAAATGGTACAGAATATGGCAGCCAGGCTGGTCACTGGTACTTCCAGGACCAGCCATATTACACCGGTGCTTAAAGATCTGCACTGGCTGCCTATTCGCTTCCGGGCACAATATAAGGTGTTGGTGATGACCTATAAAGCCCTAAATGGCTTGGGCCCAGGATACCTGAAGGACTGCTTCTCCCCGTACATTCCGTCCCGCACCCTCAGAACATCTGGGCAGCAGCTACTTAGGGCGTCAGGGGCTAGGCTTACCTCCACTACGAGGAAGTCATTTTCCATCGCCGCCCCGGCCCTTTGGAACACGCTGCCCACAGAGCTCTGCTCGGCCACCTCCCTGGCCCAATTTAGAAAGGATTTAAAAACCTTTCTATTTAAGGCTGCATTCCCCAACTAAAGTCCTAGTAGGCCTCCCTTCCTCTTTATTTCGCAAGAGGACTGGCTAATGGGGCTTTTAGCCTGTTTTATTGTATGTGTATTTAATTTTGATGTTTTTATTGTGAATTGTATTGTTTTATCATGCTGTTAACCGCCCTGATCTTTGGAAGGGCGGTATAAAAATAAATTTTTTATTTATTTTTATTATATTCCTGAATTTATGTGCTCCATTCTTGTTTCATTTTATTCTTAATTATTTTACAAATGCACATTTTAAAACCTAAGCTGTATAATGCCCTAGGCTTTGTGGATGAGATGGGCTGTAATTTAAAATAATTAAATAAACAATTGACCTTAAATAATTGTTTTAAATAGCATTCCCTGAATCTGTCATGATCTGTGTGCATTCAGTTATAATAGAAATTGGACTTCATTTTATGAACAAGTTGTTCCCTGCTACAGTTCAGCTATACACCATCTGCATAAGATGAGGTTTATCTCAGCCAAATATACTGCATTTATCTTTCTGGGAAGGGAGGTGGATGTCATTCAGGTTCAAATTGATTTCTCAACTTTCTATTCAAGTCTCCTTAACACATCAAAACATCTGTCCTATGGTTCATGGAACTGGGCAGCCATTCTAAGTTCTGTTACCTACTTTTAGTTTAACACAAGTAAAATAAAAAACAGCAGTTTTGCCATGTGTCAGAAATGGCTCTAGTTAACACAGTGTGAGAACTGATCATACTTTGGTACTATTTCAATGAATCTTTTGTCTCCAGGCTCTTTAAAATACAATTGCTAAGGCACTGGTTTCATTACATTTTCAGTCTGCTTTTTAGACTGCAAGAGGACCAATAATATTCATGATGGTATGCTTAACTTGGATTTGTAGCCTGACACTATCACCTTCACCAAAGAGTATTTATGGCCTTGTCTGCATGGGGCAAAAGTCCTGCTTTCCCCCCATTCTGGTGCCATCCTGTTCAGATGATACGCAGCTCAAACCCCCAATTCTAGTACAAGGAGTTCAGACAATGTCTGGCACATTCCATACCAGAATCAGGGTAATACATCCTTAAAATGCTTATTTTAAAACTCACCTGTTACTCTGGATCTTCTGGGAAGATCTGGAGCCCTTTCTTCCTGCACCATGGTAGCTGTCTGCATGGGGCTCTCATTGAGTCATATGGTGAGTCTGCCTCTGCCATGGGTTGCTCACTCTAAGGTCAGAATGACATACCCAGCCTATATGATCAAATCTAGGTACCTTATTCTGACCTCAAAAGCAAGCGACTTGCAGCAGCTGCAGATGCATTGGGTAGTTCCATGGGACTCCTGTGCAGACCATGGTGGTGCAGGAATGGAGGGACAGATAACTGAGGGAAATGGGGACAACGGTGGGGTCAGGATACTGGCTACCCTTGGAGTATCCTTGTCAGTGCAGACACAGGAGATTATCGCACGGGAAAATAAAGGTCACCTTACAGGTTATGAGGCATTGTGGCACCAAGGTCACGAGGGTCATGCTCAGACCTCTCCTTTCCTTCTGCGGCATCATTCTCCTTATGAGAACAGCACTGCAATATTTGCTATTGCTGTTGCAGTACTGAGGTCGGAAGGGTCATGCTTGGCCCTCTCCTTTGCTGCCGTGGTGTTCTTCTTCTCATGTGGAGAGGTCATGAGGGCCATACTCAGCCCTCTCCTTCACTGCTGCAGGATATTCTAGTGTAATGGTATTACAATAAATAGGATTGACTTAAGTACAAAATAGGATTGAATCATAGATAGGATAGTCTATGTGGCACACACAACACAGGCTTCTACAAGAGGGGAATCACAGGAGGACTCATTGAGGACTGCAGTTAAATACCTGTGATGTAACCTCTGTCTCCTAAGGAGACTGACCCATTCTGCCAAGTGGAAAAGGCAAACACAGCAAATCAACAGCCAACTCTGGGGGGGGGGGGGGGGGCTGTACTAATCTAAATATATTGCCTAATATCTTTACTTGGAGGGCATTTTATTGTCTGCCTGTTTGCAGGATGTTCTGTTGCTATAATAAATCCTTCCATTTTAAGGGATGAGATTTCTTATTTGGAAGCATTGTGTTCTCTAGTGCATATTAATTCCCCAGGTCTTGTCTCTGTTGCATAATGCCATGCATTCTGTTCAGAATCTATGATTCAATCCTATTTTGTACTTAAGTCAATCCTATCTATTGTAATAGCATTACACTAGAATATCCTTTGCAAGCAGTCTGATGTCAATCTAACCTACAGTGTTCCATTTGATAAATCTTGGCTCATTCTCTGGGAATAAAAACTCTTTTTAAAAAAATGTTATTCGTATTAAACAATCTTCACTTTTGCCACTGCATTACCTCTGGCTATGAAACAATAAGTTGGAAGCAGAGGCCTTTGTAGTATTGGATGTCTCAGGCAGAGGGACATGACAGACTTTTTTGCCCTAGATGAAGACAAGAATAGCTGATATGTGATTCAAACCACGTAACAAATTGTGTAGGCAATGAAAAGCCATGCTCTGTGGAGACGATCTGCTTGAAGAAATAATTTCCACAATTCACTGAAGACTTGATCTTTGGAGAGCTATAGCTTTGCTTACATTTATTATTTGCATACTTCTACATCTTCCCATTTGGTTAGCAACCTCTGCTGTCTCTTCTCTGTATTTACTTACCCCCACAGAGGTTTGACCACCTATTTGTGAACTCTATAAAGAACATTTCATTAGAAACATACATGCATGCACATATTTTTTTTTCCTTTGGTTTTATTTTCAGCATAAGTAATGATAAGTGACAAGAGCCCCAAATTTACTTGATAATTTAATTCCCATTGCTGAATTATGATTCTGTATGCATGATTAGTTCAATCAAGAACCAGTCACAATAGGAACTAGTTCTGTTTACAGTGCAAGCCCGGCAAGGCTGCTCAATGAAGCAGTCAATGATATTTAATGTTACATTTGTTCTCTACGTTGAAAACAAACAACCATGATCCCAATGTAGAACAATCTGAATATTTCAACCCAACATGACAACAGGGCTTGAAATTAGGCAACCTCTATGGGGTCCTGAATTAGTGATCTGAAAAGACAGACATTTGCAGTTGTGATTCTGAAGCCAAGTCTGACTCACTTGATACAATGTTATAGTCTAACTTTGAAACAAAAAGTTAGCAGTTGTGTGTGTAAACTTGACAATTATCCGTGGTACCACAAACAGCACTTGAAGTATGTCAGACAACTAAAACACAAGATGATGCCTTATACTGATTAACACTCTTGGTGAATCTAACAGTGCCGCTACACAGTAGAGACAATGAGATTTGACATCACTTTAAATAGCACAATCCTCTGGGATCCTGGAATTTGTAGTTTGACAAGGTCTTTAGCCTTCTCTGTCAAAGTGTGCTGCTTCCTCACAAAACTACAAATCCCATGATACTGTAGGAAGGAGCCATGGCAATTAAAGTAGTGTCAAACTGCATTATATCTACAATTTAGCTGCACCTTGAACTAGTCAAGTGGCAGTAGTGGTCTGAGCCTTCAGACAAGATACTTTACTAAACCTCCCTGAAGATGCTAGAAACTGCAGTTGAGACCGTCAGATTGCATCACGTGAGTTCTCTCACCAAGCCATGGCCCCGGACCCACACTGAACTATTAACTCTTTCAGGAGCTGCAAATGTACAATTCCTGCCTTAAAATATGGGGATGTTGGTGTGAGGGGTTATACAGCAGAAATGATTACTGCAGAGACATAATTGCAATTTTTACCTGTACACCGCTTTGATCACTGCGGAAAAGCGGTTTATAAATAAAACTTATTATTATTATTATTATTATTATTATTATTATTATTATTATTATTATCATCTCAGACACAGGTGGTGAGATAATACTGGAAGGAAGACAGATATGAATCAAGCCTGTTCAAGGCTATTCCTGTGAAAAGAACCTAGCTGCAACAAGACCAAATGGGAGTTATGGGAGTGAAAGGGGCAAAGGTGTTTATTAATTATAACAAATGGGAACTGAACCCTCCATGAATTTCAAATTGCACATAGTTTAATTAGGCAATGCTAATGCTTGCTGTTTATTTCTGACAATCAAATCTCTGGACTGGACCAGACTTATGAATAAAGGTTTACTGAGTTTTAATTACTGAAGTCTGGAATTTCTGAACTTGGTGTCCTGCCAGACATGACAAACTCAGTGGCTGCATCTAAATATAACTATACTTGGAACTGAATCACTGAGAAGAGAAGGGGTGAAGTTATTCATGCCTACTGATTTCAATGGCTTTAAAATTGTTGTAATCTGTTTTTAACTAAGGTGTTCATGTAGGGTTGTTTAAGTTTCCTAAGACTTCTGACAAAATACTGAAATATGAACAATATCAAGGCCAAGCCTGTTAGGGTCTAGTTTTAAATCAGCAGAGTACCAGAAATGTGCCTTTGTCTAACTATGGCACATTACAGACCGCCTGAAAGCGGCAGTCTGCCGGCGCTGCCGGTTGCCGCATCCGGGAACCGCAGTGGCCAAACCGTGCGGTTCCCAGACATGGAAAAAGAAGCCCGAAAATGGGGCTTCTTTTTGCGTCCCAGAAGTGGTGCCATGAGGTGCTAGTTGCGCACTCGCGGTGTCACTTGCAGGACGTGACATGCGGACGCTATGCGTCTGCTACGTCAAGATGGCAGCGCCTGTGTGGAAGGGCACTGCCATTTTGTACATACCCAATATGTACTAGGGTTAGGGGCATCAGGAAGTGACGCCCCTTCCTAACCCTAGTACATCCTGGGGACGTACTATAGGTGCCTCTGTAACGCGGCTATGCTTCCCTAAGAACTGAGACTGACTCCAAAAACAACACAAGTTTCTTGTAGTTCAAAACAAAAATTTACTAATGGCTTTAATCTATATTTACATAAAAGCCTATATCATAATCTAGCTAGTGAATAGTTTAGATAAAAAGAAATATTTATCTCACTGTCTTTCCAAAGAAAGTTGAGAGGAGGAAGATGAAAAATGTGCAGTTCAGTTGAAAATCTTTGAGAGAGAATGTCTGTTAGTTCCAAAGGGGAAGTGACCTAAATTGCATGGTTAGTTTGAATGAGAGAGAGAGAGAAAGCGAGAGAGAGAGAGGAGTTTGCATGCAGGAAATCCCTATCTATTTAAGGAACAGCAAAGAGAATGCAAACATCTTCCAACAGTTCATCCATTGAAATACACAAACACTTGGACAACTTCAACAGGAAAGAAGACACCCTGAAAGTAAACAAAGTTTGGCTACCAGTGCTGTAAAACAGCAAAATCAGCACTCAGCAAATGCAAATGAGAAACTACCCAGGGTCAGGGGCTTTCCCAGCAGGTAATGATCACCAATTAACACATACTAATCCTTTTTCCATATTCCCTCATCCTGAAGCCCTGCCATCAACAACAGAACAATACACAGATTAACATGGGAATCACTCCTCCTTACCCAGGGTCACACATTGTATACACACACACACACACACACACACACACACACTCTTCCAGGTCAGCATTTTCTGAAGATGCCAGCCACAGATGCTGGTGAAATGTCAGGAATAAACGTTTCTAGAACATGGCCACATAGCCCGAAAAACCCACAAAAAACTATAGTTCTTCTATTGTATAACACTTTCAGCACAAAGTTGTTTATTTGGCAATATGCAATTACTCGGAAGGAATGAAGTGGTTTTGGTGAGGGACAGACCACCTATTTTTGGTTTTTGTTTCTGTTTTTCCCCCTTTTCTTTTGTGACAGGTAGCATTTCTTTCTTTCTTATGTTACTTAGCCTAATGCGTAGCAAATGTGAAAGGAATCAACAACAGGGATAACTCTGATCTGCTCTGAAAGTTCCCCCATCCTCCCAGTTGGCAAAAGCTAGTTTGTTATAGGTACAATGTACTCATTTTATTTTACAGGCTTGTATTTAGGAACTGTAAACATTAATATGTAAAGTTAATTTTTATGGGTTTGATTCATTTCACTGACTGGATTGCTCATTGCTGGAAGTCTGCAAGGATAGATACACTCTGACCTCCTGGGCTCCTACTTCCCAAGGTTTCCCTTATTGTTAAAAACACAGACTGTGTAGCACTAGGGAAGGAAAGAATATTCCTAAATAGTTGAAAAACATATTTTTCAAGTATCAAGAAAGCCTGACAGAAAGAATCCTGAGCAGAAAATGCTATTTCTTGTGCAAAAAAAAAAAAAAAAAAAAAAAAAAAATGCTGTTTTCTGGGCATTTCATCTATGCCCAAATTTGGCACAGAATAAATCCTGAATTACAAATAGGCTTCAAAAACTACAGAGAATAGGACACAGAAAAATGGATGCAAGCTACAGGAAAAGACATTCCATATCAACATTAGGAAGAACTTTAACAGTAAGAGCTGTTCAACAGTGGAACACATTTCCCCAGAGAGTGGTGAATCCTCTTTCTTTGGAGGTTTTTAAACAGAAGGTGGGAGGCCATCTGTTGGGGGCACTTTCATTGTATATTCCTGCATGGCAGGGGGTTGGACTGGATGGTTTTTGGGGTCTCTTCCTTCTCTATGATTCTTTACCTCCACCAGTGCTTAATACTCTACTGCTCTGTATAGCAGCAGCCTCCTGGTTTTCAGATCAAGCCGAGACCCACATAATGATGCAGTGGTTAATTTTTAATTGCAGATACTCATCATGACGAGCTCCACAGACATGCCATCAAGCAAAATCTAAAACAGGCAGCTCTGTTGGTCCACATCAATATAACAGTTGAAGGAGCATTTACTAAGAGCAGGTTTTCTATAAAGCTAGCGCTCATTGCTCCTTCAGACCAATCCACTATATGACGTATTTTGCATTAGAGCAAGATATCTCCAACAATATGTTATTACTGGGAAAATTCATCCTCCCCCTCCACACACACACTTAATGTGAGAACAACAGTTAAGCTCAGAGCGAACAGGGAAGTAGGTAGGTGTTATAAGATGACTTGACTGTCCTAATTTTAACAAAAGTCCCAGTGTATCAACCCTATTAGCAAATATGATATGGGTTACTGAATCTCTGAACCTATTGTAGTACAAAACCCATATTTAATATCCATTCTGTTCCTCCTGCTCCTCCCTTTTTTGGAAAGTATCTCAGTTTGTCCAGTCTAGTTCCAGGTAAAGCAAGAGAGAGTTTACCATGGTTCTAATTCTATTTGCTTCTTCCTGTTCAATATTTGATAACGTATAAGGCTTTTATGCACGGGACTATTTATGGGTTTGCTCCTCTGCATTTAAGACTTTTCTAACACAAGGATGCCTTCTTTACACTTTTTCTTCTTGCCCTGCTCAATTATGATGTCTCACAGGGCAGAATAAAAACTTCCCACACATGAGCATTATGGAAAAGATCATAGCTCAGTCTCAGAACACCTGTTTTGCATGTAGAAGTTTTCAATTGCAGGTAGGGAATTGAGAAACTCTTCTGGCTGAAGCCCTCAAATCTACTGCCAATCAGCACTAAGAATACTGAGTTAGATTAAGCAACCATCCAACACAGTGCAAGATAGTTTTCTTTGCTCTTAAAAAACTATCAGAAAGCCCTACACATTGTATATGTGGGGGAAATCATTCTGATTTATTTTCCCTGGGAAACAAAACTATGTGATAAAAATTTTAAGTTGTGTCTAATTTATTGCAAAAGGCCTGACTGTAAGGAGGAAGGCAATCATTATTTGGCTTGTATTTTTCTGCCAAGTGTTCAATTTTTTCACACTTGCTCATGAGGGGTTGGCTGGGTAACAAGGACTAAAACATCACCTCAAATGGCTGAGGTCCAACCTGTGTTGTTGTCCATTTCTTACATCTCCTCAATCTAGAGTTTTCTTTGGAAAGAATAATCAGACTCGGATATTTTCAAGGAACATGGCTTAGATTTATTGCTGTGGGATATTTGGCATAGCTGATGTACTTTTCTTTCTGTAAGCCCAGCCAAAAAAGTTCCTGTTCTTAACAATGGATGTTGTTTTTTAAGGTTTTCTCCAGTCTAATAATGATTCTTGAAGAGGTAAAGAACAGTCACTAAAGTCAGCAGACAAGCATACTTCTGTTACCAAAGCCTCTTACAAAGAAGATCCTTATTACAACATCTTTATATTAGCTTGCTTGCTAATTAGCTTACTTGCTGTCCACCGCTATGATCTTTGGAATAGCGGTATATAAATAAAACAAATTATTATTATTTATATGAGAGACTAAACCCCATCCCCTTTTCTTGTCTTTAGCTAGCTGTAAGGGTCTTTGTTCCCTCTTTTTCAATATTGGCATTGGAAGGATGGTGAGCGAGGGCTGTGGAGAAAGATAGACTTTCAGTGTTGGTTTGCAGCAGCCTGTCTGCAGTAAACAATGCAATGAACCTTGACCTGGGAAATAATGGGATTCTACTGATATTACTGTGGCTGTGTGTGCTTATGTACAAAAGACAAGGTAAACAGCTGTAACGGAGAGCACTCCCAGCTGTCCAATCAGAAGGCAGCTGAGGGCCAGCCAATAGCCTGTAGGCTGAAACTTTTGAAGATTCCGAACTGACAGTTGGGGAGTCAGTTGGAACCGGGACAGTTTAGAACGGCAGTTAGGGTTTAGAATCTTGGGGAGAGAGGACTGAAGTCCAGGAGTTCCTGCGGGAATGTGTTAGTTAGGGGCTGGAATCCTGAGAGAGAGGGTTCCAGGGCTCGAGAAGGACGGTTAGGGGTAGAGTCTGTGTAGTAAGGGCTCCCTACTGTTGTACTGCCAGACCTCTAGGAGAGGGAGGGACTGGAGTGTAATATCCTGCGGGATATGGTTAGCCTTGGTGGCTGAGTTAAGAGAACGAACTGTCTAAAGAGAGGCAGGAAAGTCTCTAGGTGATAGAGGGATATCTAGGGAAAAGTAAAGTGACAGTAGCCAAGTCAAATAATACAAGTGTAACTAAGTAAACTGTGCCTGAACTAGCAATTACATAATATCATTCAGTTCAAGAAAGAGATGTTCAACCATTCTGTTTAATAAAGTTTATATTTTGGTTTACATAAAAGCTTGTCAGTCATACATATCAGCTCCACGCTACTATATTAAATAAGGTGAACCTGCCAAAGGGAAGGGGGTTCATATTACATAACTGGGTGGCAGCGGTGGGATAACAGAAGTCCCAGGTGCTTGCCATAAAAAAAGAAGGCTTGTGGTTTGGACATCCGGTACATAAATGGTGGCAGCGTAATTAGGTGGCAGCGGTGGGATAAGTAAAGCCCAAGCGCCTGTCATCTTTAAGAGGGGGCCCATTACAACAGCTGCCTCCAGAATCACTTACTGAGCACTGAGCAAAATAGAAAGAAAAGGGGAAAGCAGATAAACCTGATTTAGCAGCTACCCTGGCATGTTGAAAAAGTTTTTGTTTATTTATGCAAGGCTTACTTGATCTGGTTGTTAAATTTCACATGTGCATAATGTTAGTTTTTGAATAAAAATTGCTGAAACGAATTTAATTGCTCTTCCTCCTTCTTGTGATGTAGGAATCTATCCCTATTCTTTCCATGGCAGGTTACAGACCGCCCATTTTGGGCGGGCTGTACCCGCCCCTTTCCCCAGTGTATTGGGGCCTCAGTAGCTAGAACGGCAGCCGCTGAGGCCTCGATCCGCCGCTTTTCAGGCTGCGGGGAAGTGGCAAAACGCCGCTTCCCCGCAGCCTGAAAAGGGGTGTCCCTGGGGCTTCAAGCCCCAAGGACACCCCGCGGTGGTGGGGAGGAGGAGAAAGGGGCCGCTTGGCCCCTTTCTCCTTTGGTCCGCTGGGCGCAGCCGTGTGAAGGCTGCGCCCAGCGGACCAAACCAGAAAGGAGCTCTGAAACGGAGCTCCTTCCTGCTCCGCACTAAGGGCGCACTAGACACCCTGGCGCGGAGCGAGGATGTCACTTCCGCGCCGCCCCGTATAGAGGCAGTGCGGTAATGACGTCCTCATGGCGGCGGCCGTGTGGAATGGCCTCCGCCATTTTGTGCGTGCAGTGCGCGCACTAGGGTTAGGGGGTGCGGAAGCACCGCCCCTTTCTAACCCTAGTGTGCGCTCCGCACGCACAAAATGGCCCGTTTGTAACGGGCCTATGTTATTTGTGCCTCTGGTACCAAAGTAAATCTTTAAAGAATCCTCAAAGAAGTTTAGTATAAGAGCCCTTGTGGCGCAGTGGTTAAATACCAGTACTGCAGCCATAAGGTTGTGAGTTCAATCCCAAGGCTGCAAGGTCCACTCAGCCTTCCATCCTTTCATAGGTCAGTAAAATGAGGACCCAACTTGTTGGGGACAATTGGCTTACACACTGGAAACTGCTTAGGGAGCGCTAGTTCACTGACAAGTGGTACAGGAATGTACTTGCTATTGCTATTGCTAAAATCCCAGGAACACATCTACTGATATACCTGTATTACTAAATCAAAACCAAAACTTGGATGACTGAACACCTCCAGTGTGTCACATCACTCGAAAATTGTGACAGTTGGGCTTCTGTGTTGTGCTTTGCAAATTGGAGAGCTGGGACAAATTACTATTTTTAAGATTACACCTCCCAGAGATAGCATGGCATCTGACCATGCTGTCTGGGAATTCTGGGAATTGTTGTTTAAAAAAGCACCTTCCTCTAGTCGACCAAGAATGCAATTTAGGAAAGCATGACCACAGTCACTGTGGCAGATCCATGGTCAGTGTGGAATACCACCTACAGCAAAATATTAATGTAGTATTAAAAAGGAATGAAATGGTCACAACTTCCTCTCCCCCCCCCCCAACCCACCCACTCACACATACATAAACCCCTGTTTACAATGGACACAATCAGGCATTTCTTTGCTTTAGCTAGGCTTCCAATTTTACAGGCCCCCACTTGCTTGAAAAATAAAGCACCTATAGGCACCCGTGGTTAAAGATGCACAGCAGTTCTTCTTGTTGTTGTGTGCCTTCAAGTTATTCCTAAGTTATTGTGACCCAAAATTGAACCTATCATGGGATTTTCTTGGCAAGATTTATTCAGAGGGGGGGTGTCTTTGACTTCAACTTGCGGCTGAGAAAGTGTGATTTGCCCAAGGTCAGCTAGTCATTTTTCATGGTGGAGTGAGGATTCGCACCATGGTCTCCTGAGTTGTAGTCCAACACCCAAAGCACAAAGTCACACAGTGCTTATTATAACCAGTTAATGGGTAAATCCTGAATTCCTCAAAGGATGGAAGGGAAACATAATTTGCAGTACAATCTTGTGAGGTAGGTTAAATTGAGAGATGGTAACTGGGCAAAGCTGCAAAGACAGCTTCATGGCCAAAATGTAGAATTTGATCTGGGTCCTTTCAGCAACCAGTAACCACATTTATTTGTGATACTGGATAGCAGCATTGTTTAAGACCCCAAGTTAAGCGTAGATATTGGAAAGGTTACAGGTTTTTGGACTACAACTTCCAGAAATTCCAAGCAACACAGGCATTGTCAATTGTGTTGGGGAGGGGGCTTTTTGGAATTTCAGTCCTCCTCCCTCCCTCTCCCCCCCCCCCAAAAAAAAACCTTTCTAAGTTCTGGATATGCATATCATGTAGGTAAAAAAATATGCATGTGAAATATTAGCCCCAGTCCCAGGTAGATTATTGACATCTTATTTCTACAGAAGTGTTTTATTGGCATGTATTTATATGCTGCAAACTCCCATTAAACTAAAAAGGTAATAAAGGATGGTGCCTCCATGCTCTTTAGAGTTTGGATCATTAGATTCCTTTCAAAAGGCAATATAAATGTCTATGCTCCTATAAATACCTCCGCCTTTTTCCTTATCTCTCCAGTGAAACTGACAGTTCCCTAACCCCAGTACACTCTTGTTGTGTAATCTTTCACGTTTATCTGGTGCAGCAGGCTCCGTTTTCTTAGTTTCCTTGATAGGAGAGGAATGCTAGACAGGCTGCTAGAAAAGACAACATTGTGGTTACTGATCAGGAGTCTGTTTGTTTAACCACTGGACTGACCAAGCATGTACCAGTCTTTCTGTTAGTATCTTAGGAAGCCAACTAAACTGTTTGGGGTTATTAAGATAACAGCTAAGGAACAGGTCCAGAAAAGTATTCTGATCTCTTAATGCTTTTGTACCTGGTGAAATCTTCCCTTCTGAGCAATCCTTACCCAGCAATTATTATTATTATTATTATTATTATTATTATTATTATTATTATTATTGTTGTTGTTGTTGTTGTTGTTGTTGTTGTTATTATTATTATCATCATCATTTATTTATAGAGTGCTGTAAAGTTTGCACAGTGCTTTACATAGTACGGGTCAAATAAAAAGAATAAAAACCTGTCAAGCGGTGTACAATCTAAAACAACATTACATTATTAAAATATCTCTAAATAATACTAATTAGTATACAATAAAAACAAAGTAAGCCATGCTGATAGGAGATTCTGGGAGCTGTTGTCTAAAAATAAACAAAGGAACTTTCCCAACCTCAGTCTGCAATAGATACTTTGTTTTGCATGCAGAAAAATCCCAGGTGCAATCGCTGGCACCTCTGTTCGAGCAGCTCAGGCAGCCGATTGGTATTTTCTACCTCATCTTTTTAAACTCGGTAGACAATACTGGTCTAGATGGACAGATTATTTTACTGTATTCCCTGTGTTTAACATGTTACATGGGAATTTGGCACTGTCAAGGATCTAAGGCCTTGGAGTTCAGATCCAGAACTGAAGCCAGAAGAGGTAAACTGGCTTATTGGCCAAAGTGATAAGCTCCCTTGTCTCACAAGGCCTGTCCCTCCTACTGTTCTGGCATTGTCATGTTTGGACAACACACATCTGAAACTCCAGTTCTGCTCTCCAGACGACATCCAGCATGTTCCACTCCTGAAGAATCTGGAAATCAGAATTGCTTGTCCTTTAAAGCTAGGGATTTCTGGTGTTTTTAACAGTAGCTAGAGCCCTAAACAATGAATCAGGGGTTTAACAGAAATGGAGGTAATATGATAGGTGTTCTGAGTTCACAGGGCTAGCTCTGAAACATGTATCTGGGCATGTTCTTTTGTTCCTACAAATAGGCAGAGCTTGCAAATGTTACATGTTGCATTTTTGGATTGCAATTCTAGAATTCCTACAGCCAGAATGGGTGGTGAACACAATAGCTGGGGAATTCTGTGAGCATTACTCCAAAAAAGCAACATTTAACAAGCCCAGCAAATAACCTCTCCTGAAAGATTATCCAATTCAGCATATCCACCACTGGTTCCTTACATGTGTTATTGTTTAAAATGTATCCATATCTGCCACAGCATTGTTGTATTTACAATGTCAAAGAGGAAGACAAGAAGCCACTGTCTATAGTAATATGGTAACTAAATTATCTCTTATTGGGCTTTTTCTTTTAAAACATCACTCAGGCTTTTACCAGGGGAAGGGAGTCATGTCCTAGCTTTATTAACGTGTCCAGATGCAGCTGTAATAATGATGAGACACATGAGAAATAACCAAAGGAATTTTTATTTAGTTTCCTCAACACCAGCAGTTTTATTTTCCTTTTATAAATCAGCAATGCTTAGCCATTTTTCTACTTCCACCACCTCCCTGAAATCTCTTTGAGGACTGCAATCTTCAACTGCATGAGACTCTGATGTGAACTTAAGACCTACCCGAGTGTGGACTACTCCCTTAATTTTCATACTGAAAGAATGTTCTGCGCTCACAAACTCTGGAATGGAAGAAAAGGCAGGGACATTTGCTTTCACAAACCTGTGAATGTACATTAATACCTCTGCATGTGCACCAGGGCCAGTGTAGCATAATGGTTTGAGTGCTGGACTATGACTTTGGAGACCAGGGTTTGATTCCCAGCTCAGCCATGAAACGGTGACCTTGGGCAAGTCACACTTTCTCAGCCTCAGGGGAAAGGGAATGGCAAACCTCCTCTGAATAAATCTTGCCAAGAAAACCCCATGATTATGGCTTTAGGGTTACCATAAGTCAAAAATGACTTGAAGGCACACAATACACATGTGCATCAGATTCACAAGGCTAAGATGTTTGGTAGTTGACATAGGGTAGTGCTTCATACTTCAAGTGAGGACTGTACCACATCAAATTTCAGCTCAGGGCTAATGAAGGCATCTTACCTGTTATGTACTATTCTGTTTGGAGGGGATGTTTTTCTACATAGGACACTCTTCCCAGAGTATTTACCTATCTAAAGAGGTACAACCAGACACAGGGTTTAAATTATGATCAGAGCTGTGGTATTGTTGGTGATGTAGTTTTTAAAAACTCTTTTCAATTTGCCAGGTTTTGGTCAGTTTCCATGATCACAATCCACCTTTTCTTTTAGGCTACTATATGCCCCAGAGAGCAAAACATACAGGGCAAAAGTAACCATGTCACTAAGAGCATAGCTGCTGGTTTTAATGGTTTTTAAACTGCCCTGCCCCTTCATGAATTTTTTTCCCAGTCACCTAATTTCTAGCATGGCAGAGAGTAAGATTTAATGTGTTTGCATTTCCTTGGCAACTTTGCCTGCCTTTTTTCTTCAGGTGCCTAAACTGTACTAGTACATTTTAACTGAGGTTTGAAGTGATTGCTATGGGTAGACATGTGGCAAAGAAAATTTCATTTATAGAACATTTTATTTGGAGTTCTTTGGGGAGCAAGCAGTGCCTCATTTTGCCACTCTCCCATAGCTCTATCCCTGTATGACATCACCCTATCCCCAAGGGCCCAGAAGACATTAAATGTGTATATTTGATTATGTATCTATAGATGCAACATTAGAAATATAATTTGTTTTAGAAATCACTTTATGATAATGGGAATGACCACAAAGAACTGACCTGTGTACCTACTTAGCTTTCTCCTCAGATATGGACTCTTAGTGGGAAATTGCAAGCCCTTATACTTTCACTTCCTGTGGTACTATATATTTTAAGTTGGTTTGTAAAAGTCAGGTCAACTTGTACAGTGGCTTCATTGGGGGTTGCAAGTGGTGAGGACTGTACCAGGTGATACCATCAGGGGGTGACACTGGCCAGCAGAGGGGTGACTCCTGGAAAGAAAGGGGGTTCTTCTTGGTGTGTCACTCCCCTTTGGATCACAGATCTCAGAGACTGGCCTCTATTCTATGGTCCTTAGGGTGAGGGGGAGGATTCTCAGGTTGAGAGCACTGCATTGGAAAGTGTGTGTACATAGATTTTTTAAAATCATTTGTTAGACTTGCAATTTTTATTTGAATGCCATATCCAGTGCAATTGTGGTTGATACTTAATCTATTATATCATGCTATTACAATGGGCTCTCCTGGGGTCTCGGGTTTTGGCAATGAAATCTTTGGACCTGGGATAGTCCTGACAAGAACTGCTGCTATTACCACAGGAATTTCAGTAGCAATGGTCATGGCAGGAAAATCTATAGCCGTCACCAAAACAGTGGCAGTGCTAGTCCAAATTCTATGAATTATTCCCTCCTGATTTAGCTTTTTTAAAAAAAAATATCTGGGAGATGAGTTGCAGATTTCCTGCCTTCAGTTCCAGTTGCACCCTAATTTTTATTCAATGTCATTTTGCTGTTTTCAAGTTAGTGTCTCCAGTAATGTTCAGGGGCAACTCTAAACTGGGTCTAAAGAAAGGATAAGGCTTCAGGAAGCCATCCAAACTTGCCTTGAATTTTCCTTTCTTTTCTTTGAAAAGCAGTCTGTTCTGCTGGCTGCAGAATGAGAGATTTTTCACAAAGACTCAAGGCAAAGCTCTTATTCCAGGCATGGTGTCAGTTAAAAAAAAAACTTGGATGTTGTCAATGGCAGCTAATGGCAGCTAAATTGGTCTTGAAGAGAGCAGCGCTCTTGGCTACAAGCCATTAGTAAGTGACCTCTTGGAAACTTAAGGAAAAACCTCCTACATGCATACAACCTGTCATAACTGTGTGATTGGAATCATATGCTCAGCCTTCCTGGGGGGAAAGTAGTGGGCTGGTGAAGAAAAATCATTCTGCCTAACATTTTCCAGAATTGACACTGGTTCTCATTAGCGGGTGTATTGCATGTCTAACATTCAGCTCAAGACATTTGATTTGCATCAAGCACTTAAATGCTGCAGACTCTACAGTATTGTGGGACACAAACACACATGCACACATACATACACATGCACATATTTTAAAGGTCGAACAATGAATGCTCAGGGATTTTCTTCCCTTTCTCTCACTGTCTTTCTTGCTCCATTTTCAGTCATTTTGCTGCTGGTAGTATGTGAAGGAGGTGCTTTGGTTCTACTAACATTGCACAAAGTGGTACTTATACAGCATTAAAGTTAACATGAGCACCATTATGCACCAGCCCATCTTCTGCTTTTTGTTCCACTTCCACACCTTCTACTTGCCTTTTGTGTGGCTTTTGTCAGGATGTGGCCATAGACTGCTATAGTAGTACCAAGGCCTGGAGATGAAACAGCTGGAAACCAGAGCTTGAATTACAGCATTCTTTTCATTTATAATGTTCATATTCCATTTATTCTCAGGGGAGATCAAGAGGGTATATATGGTTACCTCCTCACTATTTTATCCTGTGGAGTAGCTTGAGAAGAAGGTTGGAGTTAGCAATAGTGTGTGCTCAAAGGTTACCCAGAGAACCTCAGCTGATGGTGTTGTGGTACATTTTGAAATACAAGGACTCATTATAAAAGTCCCTAAAGCTATGCTCCAGGGTGATCCATATCAACACAGCACTTTTCATTACTAGGAGCAAGTATTTTAATGGCTAATGGGTTTTAATTGTCCATGCTCAAGCACTCTCTGTGTGTGCATGTGTGCGTGAGAGAGAGAGAGAGAGAGAGAGTTCAAGTCATCTGTTGACTTATGATGACCCCAAGAATTTCATAGTGTTTTCTTAGGCAAGGAATACTCAGAGGGGGTATTCATTGGCAGTCTCCCACCCAAATACTAACCAAGTACTAAGTACTGCCCCTGCTTAGCTTCCAAGACCAGGTGGGATGTGATACCTTTAAGTATTCAGGTCCACACCTGGGTTAGCTTGCAACAATATTTATGTTATTTATTAGAGTACTTATACCCCACCCGTCAGCCCTAATGGCTATCAGAGCAGCTTATATATATTATTGTTAGAGGAAAATCTATTTCTTCTTTAGCCATGGGGAGAGGGCAATTGTAATTGGTAACTTAGCTCAGAGAGGGAAAGTTGGATGGAGATGAGTGTTGGCAAATAACTGTCTTTCTCAGTCCTATGAACCCTGGCTCCCATATTACATTGAGCCAGGCTTAGTGAAGATCTAAACCAGAGACTTCCTCCTTCTAATCAGAGACTGCATCCACACTGCAGAAATAGTCTGATTTGACACCATTTTAACTGGCATGGGTCAATGCTATGAGGTTCTGGGAACTGTACTTGGTTGTGGCACTAGACTAGACCTTTCCATGATTATTGCAAGAGGCATACAGTATCTCTATCAATGACCCCCTCTCTACCCATGCCTATCTTCTTTTGACTAAGTAGACTCAAATCAGATCCCATCAGTTTTACCACCAAACCCCTGTTACATTTTTACATGTTTCTATAAGGCATAAAGAATAGCAGTGCACACAATAATAAAACAACCAGCAGAAATAAATCAGCATGCTCCCTACTTTTTTCTTTCGGTTAGCCTCAAAGGTGCTACAAATTCTCTTGCTATTATAGTTATTGTTATCATCATCATCATCATCATCATCATCATCATCATCATCATCATCTTCTCCTCTTTCTCTTCTTTCTTCAAGGCTCAACGCTGCTTACACATCAGAAAGGTTACAAAAACATACAAAAAGTCATCATTTGATTAAGCTATTAACCATATTAAAATCACACAGTCTAAGATTTTAAATAATACAATTTAAAGCAATACAGCACTTACAGATGTTAAAAGCCTTCAATTCTTGTTTTAAAAAGGGCAGCAGGGAGAGCACCATTTTAGCTTTTCTAGGTAAGGAGTTCTAAAATGCAGGACAGCCACTAAGAGGGCCCTCTCTTGTGTTCCCCCAGCTGTGAAGGTGGTGGGACTGAAAGAAGACCCTCACTGGTGTATTTCAGGGTCCGAGTAGGCTCATGTCATGACATATGGTCTTGCAGATAGCCTGGACCTATGGCATATAGGGCTTTATAGGTCATAACCTATTCTGTAGTGCAGAGTTGTATAGTTGCTTATGAATGAAGGAATATGGGTGAGTGTGAATGTGAGCTCTATGGACATGTGAATGGCTGTGATGGGGAGATATAAGGATACGTGTGAATGGGATAGTCCCACTCATGTTTGGGGGTTTTCTCGCTTTTGTCTCCACCTGCTGTCAGCTTGCTCCATTCACTGTTGGGGGAGCTATATCTCCTTGCCAGTATTTTTGGTAATCATAAAAATAACCTTTCACAGCTGAGAGAATGCAGCCATTGATTTAGAAAAGGTTCCCTATCCCTTCTTTGTGGTTTGCAGATATTGCCCAAAGCTCTTTTCCCAGTTCAGCATTAGTCTCTTGTCTTGAGATTTTAGGGTTAGAGATTTTAGGATTCCTGACAGCTTTTAAATATGTAGAAACAGCATAGATCCTAAGGCACCTCTTTTACCAAAGATGCTGATCTTCAATATCAGATTAGATTGACCAACATAGGATGTACAGTGTGTGTCTGAAACATGATTCCATGCTGAGGGAATAGGCAGAGTAAGAGAGCTGGTGAGTCATACCAGAGCTTCACAGTACATGTAAACGTACCGTGGGAGTAAAAATACAGGCAGCTTTCCCAGGAACAGTGTGATTCCTCATGTACCCCATAACAAATTGCATTAATTTTTCAAATACTAGTTTTCTTCTCTTTTTTAAAAAAATCATTTTTATTAAATCTAAACACAATCGCAGTCTAATTTTATATATATAGTTAAAAGACAAGCAACAATAGCAAACTAAACTAGACTACTAAACAAAAACAAACATACACTACTGACTCCCCACACAACTGATTGATATATACCAGTATTACTCTACATCCTTATATAAGACACTATACTTAGGCCTCTACAATATACCAACTGTTTATTTTACAAAAAACTGATTCATATTCCCAATGAGCTGCAAGTATATATTAAACAATTCCCAATCTTTCTTTAAAATATTCAAAGAGTTGTCTTTGAGCAGCGTTGTCAGTTTGTCCATTTCAGCAACTTTGATCATCTTTGTCTTGTCGGCAAGCCTTTTTGGGTTGGAATATTATGTGCTTCTATCTCTGAGCATATGTTATTCTTGCTGATGCGATTCTATATTGCAAAGTCTGTCCATATTTCTTATCAAGTTTAATCAGTCAACATTGCAAGCAAATAATTCTCTGGTTGCAACAGTATCTTGACTTTAAAAATATCTTCCAACATTAAATGAATTTGAGTCCAATATGTCTGTGCTTTATCACAGGTCCATTACATGTAGAAAAAAAGAAACTATTCTTACAACATTTCTTTGAACCATTGTTGTATATTTTTGATAGCCTGTTTGGTGTCCCCCCCCCCCTCAAATGGTGAATTCCTGTCCCTGGAAATTATATTTGGCCTCTTTCCACTGAACCTTCTATTATCTGGTCACAATTGCTGCCCTGTGACTTCAACAGATAATCTGGGTGGGAAACTTTTAAAAATATATTTTTAATGGGACGTCAAAGACAAATGTGGCTCAGCTCTTATGCCTTATAACAAGAGTTGGGAATTTATGACCCTCCAGTTGGCGATGATCTGCAATCTCCATTATACCAAGGAAAAGTTATTTACAGATTACAGTTCTTCAACAAGGAATTTACAAAGGAAGACTAGAAAGAGAAACGGCTGGATTTAATACATTAGCAAAGGTATGAACAAAAAGCATGGCTTCATGGCACATTGCATATATTAATACAAGAGTCTTCACTACTGTACATATAACAAAAAGAATCTTCTCCAAGAGCGTTTTAAACACAGGGAAACTCTGCTTTATTAGCAGATTTATTACTTTAACACATCAACATTAAATGACCACTGTAAAGCTCTGAAAGCCTTGTAGAAACTTACCCAGCCCTTTGAAATTTTGAGCAAAGGATGTAAATGTCTTTTTTTCTGAATCCTATTACATTCTATCCCACTTTCAGAAATGTATAAATATGATTTATACCTGAGGTCTTAATATCATGCCTTACTGCATCTGAAGAAGTGGGTTTATATAAGTGTAAGACCATGTTAAAATAAAAACCAGTTAATTGTAAAGGTGCTGCCACATTCCTTCCCCCCCTCCTCCTCCCTTATTCCCTTTTATACAGAACATCCTATAGTTTGAGAGACTTGCTGCAAAATCAATGTTTTTGGTTTGCAGAGGAAAGAGCATTTTTTGTGCAGGCAGTAGCATTTTCTCGAGCAATCATAGTATTTCAACACAGAAATATTTGCTACAAAGAAAATGCCTTTTCCTGCATAAAAACCTTTTCTTTGTAAAAATACCATGTGCAATTTTTGTGCAGAATAAGTCCCAAAGAGCAACTAATCTTCAAAAATTAAAATTTTCAAAGACTTTCTTGCAGTGGGAAGAAAATTGTTAAAATTATTCATTGCCTCCTTTGAAAAGAAAATTAGCAAAGAATTGCATTTACTGGCGTAGATTTCTCTGTAACTGCTCTGAAAAGCATGCTTGGGTCTGATACAAGCAGGAGGAAATCTCAGAAGAACTCAGAAGAGAAATGAGCTTCTTTTCTTGGTCTACTGAGCAGATATAAAAACATATTTCAGCTGTATTTCTGAAACGGATCTCATTTCTAGCTGATTAGTTGAGCATCCTATACCCACTTAATTGGCATAGAGTTCCATTGAACTCAGTAGGACTTACTTCTGAGTAAAGATGCAAAACTAGGTTGTTTAACTAGGTTCATAGGGTTAAGAACCAAAGCTGAAACATAAAGTTTGCTCAGGTCAGGCTATTACTTACGATTCCGTCTAAGTTCTTCAGTCTTTTTAAACACTCAAGCTAGACTTTCAGTAATCTCTCAGCTTGATCCTTTCTTCTTGTCCTTGGAACTCTCTTCTTCTTGTCAATTAGCCCTCGCAGAAGGAAGATTTTCTTTGGGGGAAAAAAGAAGAAAGAGGGAAAAAATGGGGGAAATGGCTTCAACTAGGTCTTAGGCAGGGGGTACTTTAATTGGGGAAGGCAGAATGCATGCTGCTGATTTGCATTAGGAGAAGGCATTGTAATTGCTCTGCGAAAGTGGCTCACATTGACTTCAGTGGAGCTGAGCTTTCTTATTGCAAGATTAATAAATACATGTCATTTCCTCATAACCATTTGAGAGGCTTCTTGTGTGGCAGGAAGGGAGAAAAGCTTTTTTAATTGTAATAACAAAGTGTGCTTTTTAATGAAGAGCCATGCATATATGCATGCTCTGACTTTGTAAGCTTAAGATATAAGTTCAGCAGATCTGAAACACCAATGATAACGATTCCTTCAGAACATATGACCCTTACAGATGACACTGACGCTCTACAGACAAGCGCAATGGGGGGCCGTCGTCACGTGTGGGGGCGGTGCTTCCAGACTGAAGATCTAGAGATCCCTAGAGAGAACACTCCACTAGGCATTTGTAGCTCTTACAGTGCAATTCTATGGTCAATGTCTGGCAGATGCTGACCACAGAGTTGCACTGGAGGACCTGGAGATTCCTAGAGAGGTGTTCTCTCAGGTAAAAACATAGTGGTTTTTTTATTTGCAGATTTTCCACATTCACAGGGGTCCTGTGCCCCTAACCCCAGCAAATGTGGAGGGACAAGTGTCCTCCATTGTATACATTGGGACTTGAGCATTGCTGTCAGCACTGTACTGTCAAAGAAACTGATTCAGTTTAGCAGCAAAGATCTCAGAGATAAATAGAAGGCAAGTGGATAGGTGGGCATTTATTAGTTGTGTGGGAATGCCTAGGACCAAAACAGTATTTTAAATTGTGTCTAGGAGGATGCAACAGACTAGAGTACAAAAGTCCTGAAGTATAAAACCACAGAAAAAAAAAAGAAATCAAAACTGCTTACTGCTGCTAGCTCAAGAAAAATTTTAATAGAATAGTCGAAACACAACAGGCTAAAACAAAAAATAGCACCAGAAACTAGCTGAAATTCTCATGCTATACTTTCCCCATTATATTTCACACAATTTTGAAATTAGGAAATCTTATAGAAACAGCAGGAAGAATCCTAGCCTGGCACAATTTCCATCCCCTGTGATCATGAGTTTTTATTGCTGTGTGAGGCCCTGCTGCCTCTTATTTCAGAGAAACCCAGCAAGATATAAGATTGTTCTAATTGTGGCTAGGTGAGTAACTTGTGTTCGGGAGAAGTAGTGGAGCTGTTCTGGCCTGAAAGAAGTCTGCCTCCAGATGAAGCAGAGAATACAACTGTCGGCATGCAAAATAATAAAGGACTAAGAAAAGCACTCTAGGATACCATTTGCAGCCCCTTCTTCCATAATGCACAACCATTTGTAATTACCAGCAAAGCAGCCAATGCTGCAATGATATTAGGTTAAAATGTTTCACTCTTCCGCTTATCCAAGAAAATGAATTTTAAAAAGAAATAAAATTCTGCCACAATTCTTAAAAGGAGTTATTGTTAGAAATTAGTATCTTCTAGATACTAATTTATTACTATGGCTACCACTACTGCTAGTTACCTAGGATTGCCAAAATGAAAACTAGTGAAGGCTCCGGTACTTTTAATGGATGCATAGAAGAAGGAATTTCAGTAGATCTTGCTAGTTACATGGCAGGCAGTACTTGCTAACACTCCCTTCTCTACACAGCCACTAAAGGTACAGAAGCCCTCTCCAGTTTTTACTTGAGAAACTTTATCAGAAGTAGCAGCTTCCTTGCCCTCATGTTGAAGTTGGAGCAGAGCTCAGAGGAGGGCAGCGTGTGCCACTTTGAAGGCTTTCTCTGGCTGAGGTGGGATTTACTCTAGAGACTTAGCAGCTTAACCATCTAAAAAATATAGGAAAGAACTGTCAGGTTGAAGCCTACCACATTAGTCAAACCAGACCAGGAAGGAACAAAATAGAGATATCAATATAATCTGATAAGTCCTGAGTTCCACGTTTTTATTTTTAAACATGTTTAAAAGACATCCACCATGAACTGTGGCCTGAAGGAATCATGGATGGAATGTTCGACTTTCTTGACCTTCTTAAAACATCCCAAATTTTTGGGGCTGCATGAATGAAAACAATCATCTGGACTTTATGGACCTGAGGAAACACCAACGTTTAGTTGTGAGTCCATTCCCATTGTAATCAAATTAATTTCGAGACATGCTTCAGTACTCACTCAATTGATTACATGACTTGATTCCATCCAAGTCCTAACTATTTATGTATCTAACTCCATGTATGTGATATACATGAGAGGCTATTGCGTAAGAGGAGATTGGCACCGGGTGCCTCTACCTCCTTTCCTAGCTAGCTTTCTACTGTTCACTCTCTATCCATTAGTGACATCAGGAACCCCAAAGATGCCCCCAGCCATCCCTCTCCATTTTAGTGCCTAAAGCAGGAAGTTACTTGTGTAAGTAAATTGATTCTGGGCACATTGAAAACGTGGCACATTCTTTAAAGGAAGACCCAGCATCCCCCTGCTGCATTAGCCTTCGGCTGGCAGACAAAAATGTTTTTATTCATATGGTTTTTGGCAATTCACTAACTGCTGAGAAAAGGTTGTTTCAAAGAAGTGCCATACCACATAGTGGTATGGCTTTCAACTGCTTTTACATTCATATTATATTTTGTTTAATGTTCTTTCGACAATATTGTGGGGAGGGGGGTCTGTTGTCAGCCAGTTGTGGATCCTAGTTTTGAGACAAGGGTAGATTATGATTCAAGCAAACACAGTGTGTCCACAGGGCTGTTCTTCTGAAAACTGTAACACAGAAAGGGAAAAAGGTTATTGAAACAAACAGGAGGAAACAACAAAACAGCTATCTATTGTCGAGAGAAAAGACTAGCAGATGCCATGCGTGACATATGGAGCTGGCATCAGGCAGATATAAGATGGATTGCTTGAATTAGTTGTGTTACCCTCAGGGATGTTTGTGAGATGCAGTTCAGCAAAGGGTTCTTATGTGGTGTATGCCAGTAATACCACTTGTGTTGCACTGAATTACTTCAGTCTTGTGTAACCAAGGGTGTCATGAGTATGAATCTGTGGGTTGTGAAACCTGTACAATACTTACTATGAGATGTGAAATCTGTACAATACTTCTGTGGCTCATTTAACCATGTTCCCACAGACTAAAAATATAGTATACCTAGGAACTGATAAATCAGACTATTTCTAGTTTGTTAGATTTTTTTTGTATTCCTTTATAAACCCGTTTTGCTCCCCTGCAAATTCACATTTAAATATGTACATTTAAATTTTAAATGTATTTTTCCTCAAAAAAGGCATTTTAAAATGTATTTCTTTCTCAAATAGGCATTTTGACCCCCAACTTTCTTTTTAAAATTGAAAACTACATGAGAAGCTTCAGGGTGTACCAGAGCAAGTGGATGACTAACGCTATATCTGCACTGCAGAAATAATTTAATTTGACACTGCTGTAACTGCCATGACTCATAGCTATGGAATTCTAGGATTTGTAGTTTTGTGAGAGATTTAGCCTCCTCTGTCAGAGATTTCTGGTGCCACGACAAACTACAAATCCCAGGATTCCATAGGATAGCATCATGGAAATTAAAGCGGTGTCAAACTGCATTAATTTTGCAGTGTCGATGCAGATCCAGTTCTCATTATTAGGCTAGGAAATGTGGATCAGACCAGTTCATCCTGGAACCAAAAAAGATGAAATTTCTCATGTATCCCAAGCTCCCTCCCCCTTTGGATAAACCAACAGTGCCTTGGTTCTGATAAGACAAACGTTGTCCCCATCTTCAAAAAGAGGAAAAAAGAGGATCCCAACAATTATCGTCCAGTTAGTCTAACATCAATACCAGGAAAGATTCTAGAGCAGATCATTAAACAGAGAGTCTGTGAACATCTAGAAAGCAATGCCATAATCACAAAAAGTCAACACGGGTTTCAGATAAAGAAAAAGAGATTAGATCAGTCAGACAAATCTAATCTCTTTTTTTGATAAAATTACCAGCTTGTTAGATGAGGGAATGCTATGGGTATAGTATATCTTGATCAGTAAGGCTTTTGACAGGGTTCCCCATGACATTCTTCCAAACAAGCTAGTGAAATGTGGGCTAGACAAGGTAACTGTTACATGGATTTGTAATTGGTTGACCAGCCGAACCCAAAGGATGCTCAACAATGGCTCCTTTTCATACTGGAGATAAGTGACCAGTGTTCTGGGTTCTGTCCTGGGCCCAGTGCTATTCACCATCTTTATCAATGACTTGGATGACAGAATTGGGGGCATACTCATCAAATTTGCAGATGACACCAAATTAGGAAGAGTAACTAATACCCCAGAAGACAGGATCAAGATTCAAAATGACCTGAATAGACTAGAAAGCTGGGCCAAAGCAACAAAATGAATTTCAACACGGAACAATGTAAGGTACTGCACTTAGGGTGGAAAAATCAAATGAACAGATATAGGATGGGGGACACCTGATGAACAAGACTATGTCTGAAAGGGATCTGGGAGTCCAGGTAGACCACAAGTTGAACATGAATCAACAGTGTGATGTGTCAGCTAACAAGGCCAATGCGATTTTAGGCTCCATCAATAGCAGTATAGTGTCTAGATCAAGGGAAGTAATAGTGCCACTATATCCTGCTTTGATCAGGCCCCACCTGAAATATTGTGTCCAGTTCTGGGCACCACAATTTAAAAAGGATGTCGAGAAACTGGAGCATGTCCAAAGGAGGGCGACTAAAATGGTGAAGGGTCTGGAAACCATGCCCTATGAGGAAGACTTAGGGAGCTGGGGATGTTTAGCCTGGAGAAGAGGTCATATGATAACCCTATTTAAATACTTGAAGGGATGCAATATTGAGAAAGGAGCTAGCTTGTTTTCTGCTGCTCCAGAGTCTAGGACCTGGAGCAATGGATGCGAGCTACAGGAAAAGAGATTCCACCTCAACATTAGGAGGAACTTTCTGACAGTAAGGGCTGTTCAACAGTGGAACAAACTCCCTTGGAGTGTAGTGGAGTCTCCTTCCTTGGAGGTCTTTAAGCAGAGGCTGGATGACCATCTGTCGGGGATACTTTGATTTAGATTTCCTGCATGGCAGGGGGGTTGGACTGGATGGCCCTTGCGGTCTCTTCCAACTCTACGATTCTATGATTCTAAGACATATTTCCAAACAATGCAAAGTCCAATAATAGTTTAGCATGGTATCTGAACCTATTTTAACTAATGGCTGTGGTTTGTGAAAGGTTGTTAATCAGGGAAAATATACCATAGTTTGTGCTTTAGTTCACAGATGTCTGAGTATACACATCACTGACAAACCTAACAATGGACAGCTCAGCATCAGTATCCACATTCAATATATACATTTTTAAAAAATCTCAAACTCTTTCCATTCAAATTCTTAAAATAAAAACAAACTAAAAAAAAATTTCTGATATCTGCACTTGTCAAATTCATATGAAAAGTTTCTCTAGTATAAATATGATCTTAGCATACATTTCTCACAGCAGTTTGCTGAGGAATCTATGAGAAAAGAAAGAAGTGTCAAGAATAATTCAAGACCACAAATAAGGTGGCATTTAAGAATGCAACAGCTATTCAGGGATGTATGCGCTGTATGTTTCCCTTTTTCCTACACTTTTTTTTAAAAGCCAAGATCTTTTTGTCAGATTTAGGAAGAAATTTACAATTTTTTTATAAAAATGAAGCACACAAAACACCTGTCTCTAAACCAACCACAATTGGGATTAGTGTTGTGCCTCTAGAAGTTGTTGAACCATGGAGACAAAAGTGAATTAGAACTTGTTGTTCACCATCCATCATCATCAACAACAATATATAACACATCAATTATTACTTTCATACTAAATTTTTACTCACAAGCCATGCATATAATGAAAGCCATCATGATGTAGTGCAGCGGTTCTCAACCTGTGGATCGTGACCCTTTGGGGGATCAAACGACTCTTTCACAGAGGTTGCCTAAAAGCATCAGAAAACACATATTTTTAATTACAGTTATGAAGTAGCAACCAAAATAATTTTATGGTTAGGGGTCACCACAACATGAGGAACTGTATTAAAGGGTTGTGGAATTAGGAAGATTGAAAGCCATTGGTGTAGTGGTTTGAGCACTGAACTATGGCTCTATAGACCAGGGGTCAGTTCCCCACTCTACCATGGAAACTCACTGGGTGATATTGAGCAAGTCACACACTCTCAGCGCCAGAAAACCCTGAGGTCCACCTTAGAGTCAACCTAAGTCAGAAACGACCTGAAGGCACACAGCAACAAAATGCATGTAATAGATGTATTAACCTTTATGGGAACAAGGCCATCGGCTGCTGATCCCTGGTGGTTGTAGTCAATGAGCATTGATATAATACCTGTTCCTTATACGCTGGGGGGAAAATATGCCATTCTAGTCCTCCACATTAGATAACTTAAGAAGCACTGCTCTGAATCACCCATCTTCGTTTCAGGAGCCAGGAGCTCATAGTACTGAAGACACAACTTCCTTTTATTTCATGATGGAAAAAAGTCAGTGAAAATCACAGATTTAAATCCAATTGTTAGTCCAAACTAGTTATGTGCTTTCTTGATAAGTTGACATTTATGTACATTCCATTGATTCAGTGGATCTAGTCGAGCTGGAGCTAGCAATTGGATTTAGTTACCAAGAGAATTTTATATGAGGGAGCATATAAACATTTAAATGAGTAGGGATTTAAAAGTCCCCCCTCACACACACACACACACACACACACACACACACACACACACACAAGCTATGGTCTTCCCACTTAAAAACATCCCCCCTCCATTGTTTCTTCAGAGAGAAGAGAATATATATGCATGTTTTAGGCTTAACAACAAAAAGTAACACTAAATAAAAAGCCATTTCCACCTGGATCCCCAGTCAGAGGAAGCTAGCTTTCACAATGTATATTTCTGTCACAATTTATCTCCCTAGGAAATCACAGCGCTGGGGGGGTTTGTTTGCATTATCTATCTTTCCTTGTTGCTTATCACAGTATCTTTATCCAGGCAAATTTTTCTGTTCTATCATCAGCTAGAAAGGTCCTGCTTCCTTCAGGGTTTATACTTTCCCCCTCTCTGTAATGTCCCTGGAGATTTTATCAAGGTAATCCCAATAAAGCTGTTTTGCAGAATTCATTTTCTGTCCTCCATTATGCCTCTGTACAGCTTTCTAAAATAAAGTGACCATTAAGAGATATTAGCAAAGTGCTAATTATTTCTGGCAATAAATGAAAGAATCTGTATTTCCAAAGGACTATCACCTTTGTAGCCCCTTTTCAATTTAGCTTTCCTTTCACCTGCGTATTGGTATCTGTAGCAAAGAGTGCAGTCCATTTCAAGCACTTAGAAATATTATTCATACCATTTCATCTTTTGCTTTAAAGGCTTTTTTATCTCACCTCCTCTCCAACAACAAAAAAAATCCCTCATGAAGGAGCATGGGGAATCAGAAATGAAGGTTATGTCACAACATGTGCTTCAGAAACCTTCAAAATATAATTAATAAAAAAAAAGTTACAACATAACAACTCACTTTCAGTTGCAGCAACCTTCAAAAAATGAAAAAGGTTTGCAAATCCCTAAGTAACACATCAAAGATACAGGGTTCCCTTTGTGTGTTATCAGCATTTGGTCACAATCACCTGCAGTTGAGGTTCAGGAGATGAAAAGAAAAACAGAATTGCAGTCATTAAAAATTGGCAAGGTCACAATGTTTGTTACTTTTTAGGTTAGGGAAAAAGCCACAAAAGTTCATCCCCATCATGTCCTCTCCCAGACACCATATGTGTATGTACCTTCAAATTTCCTAAAGACTTATGGTGACCCCATGATTTTCATAGGAAATGATAGGCAAGGAATGCTCAGAGGAGGATTTTCCAGCTCCTTCTTCTGAACTATAGCCTGCAGCACATGGCATTCATTGGCAGTCTCCCATCCAAGTACAAACCAGACCTATTTTGCTTACCTTCCAAGATCAGATGGGATCTGGTTCCATTAGGGTATTTAGGCTGTCACCCTAGACATGATAGAGGGGTATACAATTATTTAAAGTGTGGATGAGTTGAGAAGGACAGCTTGGGGTCGTTTAATTAAGGTGAGTGTTGGGAGGCTTAGAACAGATAAAACCTATCACTTGTGCACATAGCACATACTGTAGTTAAAAATATGCTTCCATCAAAGTTAATAGTGGCTACCAAGATGGATAGCATTTTTAAAAGGTGGGGGACAAAATACCTAATAGACTTTCAATTTTTCATAGACTGCAGCTCTCAATCACTCTAGTTTGCTTAAGGATAGCCAGTGGTGAAAGACCATGAGATAGAATTGCAATCCAGCAACACCTTAAAAAGGGAAGTGGACATGTTTACAGGAAATATGAATGGCATGTGACATTGCACTAATGTTTTGTTTAAAATGATCTATATGGCTACTTTAAGAACAGAACAAGAGAACCAGAGTGGTGTAGTGGTTTGAGTGTTGGACTATGACTCTGGAGACTAGGGTTTGATTCCCAGTACAGCCACAAAACCCATGTGGGCAAGTCACATAATCTCAGCCTCAGGCAAAGGCAATGGCAAACCTCCTCAGAACAAACCTTTCCAAGAGAACCCTGTAATAGAGTTGCCTTAGGGTGACCATAAGTCAGAAACGACTTGAAGGCACACAAGAACAACAACAACAAGAAGAACAAGAAGAGAAAATAGGATTTTGGTCTTATGCATCAGTGCTCTTCTTATTTTCTTATGAAATACATGTGATACAAAAAGGACATACTCCATTAATTTAAAAAGTGGTCTTATTGAAATTATGTAGATTTAAGGAATACCTCACATCAGTTTATGCTGCATCTTGTTTACCGATTTGGAAAGAATGACATAGATTGCATTCTTTTTCCATCATGTTTTTATTTTATTCACATATACATATACATATACATATATACCAGTTCTGACTTATTACCATTCTTCAATTCCAGGTACATTCTTCTTCAAATCTTATAACATTCATCCCAAATTTATCCTCCTAGCTCACTTTAACCAATCTTCCCATCTCATTCCTTCATTCTTTCTTCATTTCTTACTTTCTTTTACCCTTTCCTCCTGTTCTTCATTCAAAAACTCTCCATCCTCATTCTTCTTTCTGTACTCCTTCTTTACTACACTTACTTGCACCTTCATACTCACATACTAAAACAGTCATCCAAACTGCCTCCTTGTCAGTATTGGTCCAAATTTCATTATATTTATGAAGGTTTTTTAAACAGTGACATAAAAAATAATCCTTCCCCCCCTTTTCCTCTCTCCAAATTTTAACCTCTTAGCACTTATACCTATGATTAATATACTTAGCATAAACAGTTTGAAAGACTAGCTACATTAGTCCTAGTATGGTATCTTCCTCTTAAAAGACTGGAGGATATTATCTCCCCCTCAACTCTATCCCTTACAGAACTCCCTCCCCACATAGTAGGCTGCTTACTGTAAAATATCTTCTGCATGTACTATAAAGGAAGTACAGATGGTTTCCAAATGGTACGTGTCCAGTTGTGAAACAATGGGGTTCTGTCATTCCTTATGTAAAATTGTAGCAAAGAGAGTCAGAATTATAGTGATCAGTCTGGTTTGTTTTAGGTTTAAGTACATCCTGTGCTTTGACTTCTCAGGAAAACAATCTGGGCATTGCTTTTGAAGGGTTTAGTAATAACTTGGCCGATTGTGGTTTGAATTCAACTGAATTATGAACTTTACCATTTGCCTAGTCATGTCGCAATGCTGCAGTACTAATCTTCATCCCGCACTTCCAATACATACACATTGTTGTATAATGCATTATAGAAGTTGTTGGTTTCAAAGATTTCTCTTGTTCAAAACAAAGGGCAGTGCCTTGCAGAACATGCTGGTAGCCCGATATAACTGTTCACCTAACATTCAGCAACTGAATGTTGGGTTTATTATAGTAGGGACTAGCTAGTAGACCTGTTGGCTTAACATTCAACAGTGGAGTCAATGTGTGCCCTCTTCTTGGAACTAGCAATCAGGCTCTCAGCTTGATTTACCCACTCAGTGTGTGTTTGTAAAACTGTAGTAATATTTCTTGTGTTTTGGAAGCAGTCTATGATATATTTGGTTTGTTGATGATAAAAGGGAATATAAGGGCAACGGTTTAATTCATGATGTATTTATTTATGGTGTTATTAATTCTCAAGGGTGGGAATCATGTGACCCTCCAGTTGTTGCTGGACTGCAACTCCCAGCATTCCTCTCCATTGATATTGCTAGCTGGACCAGCTGAGATTTGTAGTCCAACATTATCTTAAAGATCATTTGTTTCCCAAACTGTTGTATGAATTGTCCATATGTGCATAGGTAGGGTGAGTATCTTTTACTGTTCCACTCAACACATGAAATATCACAACTCACTCCCTTCCTCCGGAAATCTGATAGCTGTAGAAGCTTGATAAATTATATCTAAGCCTCGAATATTTTAAAAAGAAAAGAATAAAGGTGATCAGTTCATTTTTCCTTTATTATTTCAATATTCACACCGCAGAATTAAGGAAAGCTAATTAGGAAAAACTCTGCCTACCCAGTGCTGAGGAATAAGGAAGGACTTGCTTTGTTGTTTTGTTCTACACAAGGGAAGAATACATCACAGAAAATCTGGCAGAAAAGTTTCAATACCGTCTACTATATATATTTTATGCATCTGCTAGAACTCAGGAGAAAATATATTAGTCTTAGAGCCATTGCTATGTAGTCGGCTTAGACGTTCACATCTTCCTAATGAGGACTTTGATGTAGCTTTGTCCAGCCTATATAGGTAGCTGTAATCATGGGAAACCTCTGACTGATGGACACATCAGTCAACCCCACATCTTTCTTTCATCTTGGCAGACTAATGTCCAGGAATATTTTCTAATGCTTAGATATATCATCTTTGTCTTTATAGCTGATCATTAGGTGCTGATCACTGGGTGCATTATAGAAATGTGCTCTGTATCTTGAGGAGTGAAAATTGTTCAGAAAAAAGGCACAATGATTATGATGATGATAGTGATAATGGGGACTATTCCTTTCAAGTGTATACATTTAGCTGATCTGATTTGGCTTATCAGGAAGTTGCATTTAAAGTTGTGTGGCGTACAAAGAGAAGGATGGCAAGGCACAAGTTCTGAGCAGCTTCTCAATGGCTGCCAGATACCAGGTTGTTATAAATTCAGCACACATTAATCATATATTTCCATGAGGGAGTTTGCTGTTCCATGCCTTATCTGTAGCAGCTGAAGAAGAAGAAATTCACAAGTCCCAAATTATTCCATTTATTTTATGGTTATAAATAATCAAATACAGTTTGTGACTCGGTGGTCTGTAATGCATTTAGATTGACTCAGAACAAGATAGAAGAGAACAGCCCGGGTTTGTACTTGAGGTTCACTAAGGACTAGAATTCCCTTGATGCCTCTGTCTCACACATTATGTAGGGCACAGTTGTGTTTTAGAAACCTCTCTCGAAGCTCAAGGGAAAGCAAGACTATCATTAGGCATGTCCCAATGAGCACCACTGATGGGAGTTGGTATTGCAAGCTAGATTGGCAGGCTCTGATGAGAAAGATCAAGAATTTTCTGAACTAAAATTGGTTGATGACTATCTGCTAAAGGTGTTTCTTTCTTTCTATTTTTACCCCCCCCCCTTTCCTTTGATGCAAGCCTCTGATGCAAACAAGATATTCATGGTGATAATGCACAGCCAAATATGAATCTGCTCTGACAGAAATATGGTCAATAGCTTGTTTTTCACAGTTCGGCAAACATTTATTTCAAGAATGAGAGGAACACTGTGGCAGAAGCTACAGTCCCATTTCAACACTGTGAGGTCAAAAATGTCTAACAGAATAACTTCCTTCCTTCCTTCTTCCTATCCATTAGTTTCCCTTTCGGTCCCTAAGTTCCTGACTCTTGTTTATCAGGAGTTTTTTTTTTTTTTAAGAGTAGCTAGTATGTAAATTCACCAGGACAGATTCTAGCACACAGCTCCATCCCTCGGCAGTACTCACCCTGTACCTAATCCAGGTTTTTCCCAGACCTTTAAAAGAAAGGGATTTTCCTGTTCTTTAAAAGGTCTGGGAGAAGCCTAGGTTGGGTGCCTGATGAGTACTGCCCAGGGATGGAGCTGTGTGATAGAATCCGTTCCAGTGAGTTTACATCCCACATCTAGTGCTGGAATGAAAGCCAATATGCTAATCCCCTGTGTTATGCTTGAAATAGCTTTGAGAGAGAAATGACATTTGTCAGTTTTCAAGAATGGGTGGGTATGGCGGTTAAAGTCCAGACAAGTGGCAGATGACAATGCCCCACTCCTTCAATAGTCTGAGGTCATCCACCATAAGTATATATCCACCACAGTATATAACTTTTTTCTGTTGATGAACTCATCAGCTCCATGGGTGTCTGTAGGGAGTGTTGGGTGTGTGGGCTGCACCAGGTGACACGACTGCTCCCCAAACATCTGTCTTTTGGTAGAAATAGGTTGTGGTGTTTACCTGCATCCTTTTAAAGCACTGAAGAGATGGTGTGACTGGAGCAAGGCCCAGTGGGAGAATGCAGCAGGGGACCCAGTTTTTCACAAAATTTTAAAATTTGAAATTTTATTTTATTTTTAAAAATTAAATTTAAAAAATATTTTACATTTTTCTTTAAAATCATAATCTCTTTCCAAATTTTCACTTTAACCACATGAAAATATGTACATGTAAATACATTTAGACTGTGCATATGATGTGTAATGTCAAGGTATAATTTTAACTTTGCTAGTTATTCATGTCACAACTGTTACCATTACATTCAATGATATATGGGAATTATGATTTATGAATAACACTGATACAACAAACAGGAGACCCAGCATGGGGTAGTGGTTTCAACATTGGACTATGACTCGAGGCCAGGGTTAGAATCCTTGCACAGCCATGGAAACTCAGTGGGTGACCTTGGACAAGTCACATCCTCTCAGCCTCAGAGGATGGCAGAAACATGTGAAGAAAACCCCATGGTAGGGTTGCCTTATGGTTGTCATAAGAAATGACTTTAAAGCACACAATAATAACAACAATAGTACAAAAAAAAACATTACTAGGGATTCTGTATGGGTGTAGTGACACCATGCATTACTGCACTGGGTGACACCAACCCTAGTGATGCCACTGATCAGCCCGGTTCAGCCTTTGTATCTGGGAATAAATACAATAGCACTGATATCCTGCATGTGAAATTGTCAACCTGTTCTACCTCCTGCCAGTTGACTGCATAAATACCTTCAAGATGATGGCCTTTATACATATGGCTTTCATACAACTTGGAACTCCAGCAGCACAAAGGTTTCAAGTCTCCTGGAAGCCTTTGTATGTTCTCTTATATGTGCACAGTCCCTTCCCCTGCAGCTATTTATGAGCACTTTAGATAGCATCTATTTGGCAATATTGGAGGTGGGGCTACTCAACAAGAATCTCCTCTCTGTCTGCATGCTGAATGTAATCCATAATATAAGGTCAGAATAGAGTTGCCATCTAATACATCTCTCACTAGTCTCACCCTGGGCTCTACAAACAAGTATATTTTATTTAGCTTCTACAGTTCCAGTGGACTGCCTTTGACAACTACAAGTGAAGTATACTCCTTAATTTTACCGACTTTGTACAGCGCTGTGTATAATTACAGCTCTCTAGAAATAAAGTTTAATAATAATAAATAATAAGTATACCCAAAGGCTTGGAATTGTTACTTTTTTGGACTACAGTTCACAGTATTCCTCAAACATTTGGCCTGTGGCCATGCTAACTGCAGGATTCTCAGAGTTGTAGTTCAAAAAAGTAACTTTTCATGTCTTAGATTATTATCTCAACCAGTTTAACAGAGGCAGTTGGCAACTGACCCTCAAAAAAAAGGGCAAGGACAGAGTTGGAAGTTTTAGAAAAAAACTTCTAGTGAGGCCCTCATTTAGTCCCTATAAAAACCCGACAGCCAAAACCCCCTTTACTGGGATGAGTATCTTTCATGGTCATTTGACACAGGAGATGGATATTATGGATGGAGGCAGACAGTGAGGGGATTCTGAGAAATCAGTGTCTTGGCCCTTTTTTGAGGGGTTAATAGCTGCACCTCTACTTCACTGAGAGATCCCCTTTTGAAGAGTACATGTCAGATGCCTTCTAAAGCTGTTTACCTCTGTTGGGCCTAGTGCTGTTGCCCTCTGTTAAGTTCCTTGGCTCATTCGTTGTCTTGAAAAGCGCTGCCTAAATTCCTCTGGTGTCTGGCCCTTAGCTGAAGTTCACAAGGCTGTGCCCTTCCATTTGTAATGAGCTCAGCCTGCCTTGTAGTACCTATCCCTTCTGCTTCACTTCGGGAATGTGAATGCCATACCTCACGGCAGTCCTCTTTTTCATCTTGTGTTTGCTTCCCTTGGAGACATCCAGCAGTTCTAGCCAAAGGATTACCTCCACAATTCATTCCCACAGCCAAACCGTGCTATAGCATCCCTATAACATGCTGTCTAATGTTATACAAAGGTAATGCGTAGGAGAATGTAAATAGCAAATATTATGTCTGCAGTCCTGACACTTTTGCAGCATATGGGACCCTCTCCTTATCATCTGTCATTCTGTTATTGTACAGCAGGTTATTTCCACACCAGCCCAAGACATCACCCTGCCTCACTGCTCTGCTCAGCACTTTTGCTAATGGAGCTACAGCCGTCTTCTCCTCTAATCTCAGATCTGCTCTGGCCGAATGCTTCACAATATATTATTATTGAATGTCTATTCAAACCCCCCCCCCCACTAGGGCTTTTATTTCTCCCCCTCGCACTTCATTGCCAGACTCATTACCTTACATTATGTACTTTGAATTTCATAAGCTACTTATCTCGCTTCTTTCTGCTGAATTTGGTCACCCTCCTCCTTTGTTTTGACTGCCCTAGCACTTTCTGTCAGCGGCAAGGGTAATCCACTTACTGCTTCTTCTTGCTTGATATATAAAGTGAACAAAATTGATCCTAATACTAATCCTAGTGACTCTCCTCTAGTCACAGCCCTACATGCCACACTCACATTTGTCATTTCTTTCTGATGTTCAAGCAAGTTCTTTCCTCCTTTGAAGTCAATTATCGTTCTGGGAAGTTTTCAGACCAGACAGCTATTGGACTGCATGAAGTGATTCGGCTCACTCAGGAAGAGGGACTATGATTTATAATTGCATCTACGCTCCACTTGTGCCTGTTTAAATGGAGAAGTGGAGGTTTTTCTAACTGGCCTTTTATCCAGAAGTATCATTGCTGCTTTGCAGAATGTGCAAAACAGTGGCTCCTGCTTAGCTCTTCAGTTGTTGTTGGACTTCAGCTCCTAGAAATGTCAGCCAGTAAGGATAATGGTCAGGAATTTTGGGAAGTGTAGTCTTACATGTGAGGATCCATCTTTGACAAGCATTGGTGTCAATACCACTGACGTCTTAAGGCCCTGCTTTTCAAACAAGTAAATGGCACAGTGAAAGTTGATTGAAAGCATCTCCATGGCTACCAGCCAGCTATATGGTTTCTTATTTGTTCTCTAGCATGCCCCATTCTTGAACAGCCATAACTTCAAAGAGCATGGTTTATAATATTTTAGAGAGGATGAGATGTGACCAGAGAAAAGATAATGCTGGAAAGCCACAGATCAGGAGGAGGAAGAGGAGGAGGAAGACAATGCCTGAATCAGAGAAGTTCCCCAAAAAGGATCCAGTACAGCTAGCATGATATATCAGTCACGACTTACTTCACTTCACTGTTTTTGATCTATTTGCAACCAACTTAACAGGACCTGTGTTTGCAATACACAGGGGATAATAAACTTGATTTTATCCCAGGGTACATCCACGCTGTAGAAATAATGCAATTTGACCCCACTTTAAGGGCTGTAGTGGCATCCTAGGGAATTTTAGGATTTGTAGTTTTATGAGGTCTTCAGCTTCTTTGCCAAAGAGTGCATCATTCTTTAACTTTAAGAAGCAGAGCCCTCCCTCCATGGCATCTGTCTCCATCCGGCCGGGGGGGGGGGGGAATGGCATCAGGCCTGTCCTTAAGAAGCAGAGCCCTCCCTCCAGTCCATCTGCCTTGGTCCAGACCTTACAGGGAGAGAGGAACTGCTAGATCTGATCCCCTTCCCCATCACCATTTTCTTCTCCTTTTGTGTCGTATCTTTTTAGATTTTAAGCTTGAGGGCAGGGAACCGTCTTATTAAAAATAATAATTGTAAGCCGCTCTGATAGCCTTTAGGGCTGAAGGACAGGTATAAATACCATAAGAAATAATAATAAAAAACCTTGAAGGAACTAGGTAAGATACTTAAGTGTAAAAATAATGTCATTCCATACCCAAACTCAAGATCATCCTTGCCCCAAATTTTCCTGATTTCTATACAGGAATGTAAAAGCTAGACAATGAAGAAGCCCAGCAAGGGGAGCGGGGAATCAGTTCATTTGAAATATACTGGATGATTGTTTTACAGCTACTGTGCACTGCCAAATAAATGGATCTGAGAGCAAACTGAGCCTACATTCTCACTAGAAGCCAAAATAACTTAAATTAGTCTATTATACTTTGGACATATAATGAAATGACTTGACTCATAGGAAATAATAATAATGTTTAGTTGACACCAGCAGGAAAAGAAGAAGACCACATTATGAGTAGATTGACTCATCAAAGGAAACTACAACCATGGGTTTGTAAAATCTGAGCAGATCTATTAACAACAGGGTGTCTTGATGACCTCTCATAGGACCATCATAAATTGTAGTGGAATCGACAGCACATACAAACAACAAAATCACTTTTAATGTTTGTATTGGCAGCCACTCAGAGAAAATGATTGTAGGATAGCGTATGAATGACATTAATATTATTATGTGATATTGATCATAATGAAAATGACAAAAGCAGTAACGACAGTCATATGCATGCCATGCCATTGCTGACAGCAGCTGCTTGGGACATATTGCTTCATTTTTCTGAGAAAGTCTACAGTAGGGACAGAGGCTGGAAGGAAACTGGTTCTTTATTCCTATAGCATTGTGTTTTAATGAAGGGTGTGGCTACCATAGAGATTTTTTCCTATGATATTTCATAGTCCTATCATTCTCAGAGAGGATGAGGAGGGAGGGAAGAACAATCCCCTTTGCATACTCTAAAGGGTCTGCATAAAAACCCAGGTAAATTGGAGCTATCTCTTTCCTCTGTCAGCAATTTTTATTACAGCTCCGGAAATCCCATTATCGTTTGTTAAGCACGAACTCCCTTTTGTGAATCCATGCTGACTTTTCCTAATTAAATCGTTATTCCCCTTATTCTCTCCCTGACTAGTGCTTTGAGCACCTTCCATGCAACTGCCTGTCAGGCATATGAAATATACAAGCCCTTTGTTTAGTAAGATTTCCTCTCTTTTCTATGCAACACAAAGGAAAGATGGTCAAATGAAGCAATCTGAGACACAGATCATCAGATTCAGTTCCCATGCCTGCTACAGGCTTCCAGTGGAGAATTGAGAAAGCCACTTCGTGGAACTTGGACTCTGATTCTGTCTTGTCCATAAAATGTATGCCTGAAATCCCCTACAGGGACCAAGCATTGGCTGGCTGAAACTGCACTCACTGTTGCTAGCCTCAGTTGGAATAGACCCATTGAATCAAGAAGATTCTCCTACATGTTGACTCACCATTTGACAACTGAGTTAATGGGTTATCTCTAATTGGGGCTAACAAATATAATTCAGCTTAGTGTCTAGCACTGACCAGCCATGAACTGATTCATGCATCCTTCCTGCAGAGTAGCATTCTTGGAATTAGAAAGGGAAGTTGCTGGCTAGAGACGTCAAATCAAAAAGGGAGCATGTGATTTTCACCCTTATATGTCATAACTGGTAACCATTAAGTGAAGGTAGAGAAGGCAAATGCAGGATACTATTCAGTATTTCCCAAGTAGAGCATCCACAGGTATTGTTTTTAATGAGGGCAGTTCAAAAATCTGCAGCATTCTCCAGTGATTGCCCCCCCCCCCTTAATATTTCCTGCTTCATACCTGCACTCACCACAAACAACTAGGATCCCAGCTAGTATAGAAGACATCATTTTTCAGACATTTCAATTTTTTGATTATGTGTCAGGTCATAACCTTCAGTTTTTTTCTCTTTTAAAACTATTTTTTCCTCCTCACTGGGGAAATTTCCACGTATTACTGACACGTTTCTGACATGTGCCACCCCTTCCACCTCCCTTTTGTAAAATCCAAGCTTCATCTGCCTGTTTATTGCAGTGATGTTGCTTCTGTTTATGGACAAAAGCGTCCTCTTTCTTCTGAAATCCTGAATCCACCAGAGTGCACTTATATACCTTCCATTTTTGTTCTTCTCTGTATATTCTAACCACATCAGCACAAGAGTGCTTCTCTTGCATATATATATATATATATATATATATATATATATATATATATGGTTGTCCTTCAAGGTCAGAGCTAACATCATTGTTACTGAAACTATCTTTGATAGGTTAGAGTAGAGGATAGACTGACTGACTGCCAGTGCATGTCCAGAGTTAGGAGCAATCTATATGACAAACACTAGAGGTTTATCATATTTTTGTTGAAAAATCATCTAGGTTTCATGAATTTACCTGCCAGCTCCCAGTCTTCTTTCCCTTTGTTGTCTTTATGGGAGTTGAATGAGATTAGGCAACACTTGATGGAAGCACTCAGATTTTAGTATGATTTGCTTGTTTATATGAGTATTCCACCAGGGAGAATAACAGTGCTAAGATGATTAATTAACTAAATGATCAATATTAATCAATTAATTGTTTTAACATTTTTGCTATACTTCCAGAGATTTTTTATTTAAAAAATGAAGGTGGGATTTAAATAGAAGTAAATATACTGAAATAAACTGTAAGGTTAGACTGCATTTTCTATCATTCCACCACAAATTATGCAGTCATGTTTCCTGCCTTTGGAGAAATCACATGGGTCAGCACACCCACAGCACAA
>NC_056527.1:18940619-18943592 GCF_019175285.1 Sceloporus undulatus
TGGCTGAGCCTCACCCTGGGAAAACCATCTTCATGATCATGGTATCTCCCCTGCCAGGTAAGTATAATTCTCACTATTAGCTATGCTAATTAAGGCTGATGGGAATTAGAGTCTACAACATAATTAGGAGGGGTGCAGGGTGTTCACTCCTGCATTGAGACGAGGACCCCCAAAGTAGTTACAAATGCTTTCAGAAACAGCATTATAGAAACACATGATATTCCCTAGCCACCATTCAGTGAAGCCACAACCACAAACCATAAAACCAACTAATAAGGTACCATTACAGCACAAATCAAGTGATGTGATACTTCCTTAAATTGCAAACAGAATGTAACACAGTTCAATTATCTGTGGGAAACTTGTGGTACCCAGTGATTGCTGGACTACAATTCCCAATATTTTTCACCAGTAACAACAGTATTTTGGGAACTGCAGTTAAACAGCCAAAGAGCCACATGGTTCCCACCCCGGAGTTAGAGCTTCATTATTGAAGAAAATAATAAATTACACAAAATTAGTTACACAATGCCAATTCTACTTGAGCATTCATTCTTCAAAGGTCTGCTGATTTTTTTAAAAAGGAAAAGTCTTCACATGTCTGCAGAAAGATAGCAAAGAAGGTACCAGTCTAACTTCTCTTGAAGGAGACCTGGGCACAGCCACTGAGTTTCATGTTATCAAAAGAAGTACCTGTGTGGGTGCAAGGACAGAGAAAAAGTCCTCCCCAGAAGATCTCAAAACATGAATAGATTCATATGAGAGGATATGGTCACTCAAACAACCTGAGCCATTGTAGATGAGGGGCGGGTTGAGTGGGTCTTTGGAAATTTCAGAGGGTGGAAGAGAATACCAGTCTCCACTGTGGAGAATTAATGCCATTTGCTGACACTTTAGCTGCCATGGCTCAGTGCTACAGAATTCTGGGACTTGGAGTTTTGTGAGCTATTAAGCCTTCTCCAACAGAGAACTCTGGTGCCAGAACAAACTACAAATCCCAGGTTTCCATGGGACGGAGCCATGACAATTAAAGCAGCATCAAACTGTATTAATTCTGCAGTGTGGCAGCAGCCAATGACCAAAAAAGGGACATACACAGGCACAAAGTGGACTTCCATTTGCACATGCCACTAATGGGATGCTGGCCCTTGTGTTTTGTCTCTTTGATCCAACATGTTAATTTGAATAGAATAACAGACAGATGCATTTGCTCAGAATGCAAATTTACCCATTTTTACTGTTATAGTTTTTCCCCAAATAGAGGCCAGATAGATTGGGAAGGGTGCTGAAAATTCTCTGTACCAAACTTCATAACAAGTTTCATTTATTGATGTTGGACTGAATGTCTGATAGTTTCTGCTTAGCAGTCATTCTTTTTAATAGGACTACCATGGCTGGAACATAGAAGGAGACCTAGGCAGCTATTGTGACCAGCGTGAGAAGCAAATGAAAGAGGGCTAACTGAAGATGAGGGATATATATAAACCTGATCTCATTTATTTTCTTACCCACTTCAATGCATCAGTATTTTATCCTTAGCATTTAACCTTTTACTTTTGCTACAGCTGCCCATTTCTTATTGAAATAATTTTGAATAGCTATATGACTAAAGGTTTTGCTAGCAGTAGATACACGTCAGTATCACAGGAAATTAATGGTTTTGCTTCAGTTCCAGCCTGCATTGGTCATTGCTCACACAAGAAGCCTCCAGAGCAGCTGTATTATTGATTTTTAATTTTTCACACAAGAATAGTTTTGCTTCATTGAACTGGAACCTACCTTGAGATCCCACAAGGTTTCTCCACATCAGCAAGAAGAGACCTGAGTAGATTAGGAGAAGTAAACAACACCTGGAGTCCAATCCTGACCCAAACTAGAGCTAGGTTTGGACAAATAAAAGGGTCAGTCTAGTGTGTGCATGCATGGATTGTTTCTTAACCTTTAAGAAAAACTGACCATGCCTGTGTGTCCATATTATGCTCATATATTCAGGTTGATCACAAATAAAAACAGGACTTAGAAAACTTCATTTTTTAGACTTCAGCTCCTAGAATTCTCATGGCAAGATGGATGGGACGGAGAGAAGGGGAGTGAAGCTGAAGTGGGAAAGTTATCTCAAGCAACAGAGATTTCCAAAACTACATCAGCTGAGCCTGTAAACAAATATCTGTGCAGGGACGGGTGGAAATTATGTTTTGAAGTTAAGCTCCCTAAAAGTACATGCCATCTACCATTTCAGAGATGGAAACAAGGACTCATGTTGGACTCAAACAACAGTAGAGTGTGGACAAGTAAATAGCAATAGCAAGTACATTTCTGTACCGTATATCAGTGAACTAGCATCCCCTATGCAGTTTACAGTGTGTAATCCAATTGCTGCCAACAAGCTGGTACTTGTTTTACCAATATATTAAAAGATGAAAGGCTGAATGGACCTTGGAGCCCTGCCTGGGATTGAACTCACAACCTTGTGGCTGCAGTACTGAGGACAAAGGGGGGAATGAGAGGAGGAAGAAACTGGGAGCTTTTTAAAGCAGCTGAAAAAGTGTGATGATCGAGGATGAATTGGCATTGTCACTGCTAAATAGGGAAAATTGGAAGATATGCATACAGAAGAATAAAATGATCACAAATGCAGCTTATCTTTTTGTCAAATGTCTTTGCCCATGAAATGTATGCAATCCTTCCTTTGGTAATCTGAAATAGCATAGACTGGAAGTAATTCTACTCCTAGAGCCGTGATGGGCAACCTTTTCAGGTGTGCCAAAATACGGCAAAAAATCGAGCATAACTTGCATGGTGTGTCACTTCGACAAAAAAACATAATTTACAAATGTAGGACACATTTTTTGAAAAATGGAGGACACGCCAAAAAAATAATGATTTTTTAAAAAATGTTAATATAAATGCATGTTTCTTAGACATGGTCAAAATGGAGGACACTTTGTTATTTAATAACAAAAATAAAATAAA
>NC_056527.1:18943617-19071986 GCF_019175285.1 Sceloporus undulatus
CCAAGGCTGGGTTGAATATATTTAATAATTAAAAAAAACTTTCCCTCCCCCGCCCCAGAGGCCATCCTTCCTCCTTTGCATCCTCTCCTCCTCTTATCCTTTGCCTCCTCCCCTCCCCTCCTCTTGCCTCCCTCCTCCCCAAGGCTCCTGACACTGGCCAATGGCAGACGGGGGCTGGAAACTAGGCCAGCCCCTGCTCGCCATTGGCCAGAAAGCTTAGGAGGTGAGCGCGGCCCCTTAAGCCCGTGCAAGCGCAAAAAAGGCAAGCGCGCGCTGCTCGCCGGCTGTGGCCCAGGCAAGCGCTGCGGGCTGCGCAGCAGCTGCGCTGGGGGGAGGGGGAGAGGAGCGGTGGAGGCAGAGGGCGGCGCGGCACGGCCATGGAGAAGGAGGAGGAGGTGGGTGGCCGACCAGCCGCGTTAGCGGCTGCGGTAATGCCGCATGAGCCGCCCCGGCCAGAGGCTGGGCCCGGGACAAAGGCCCCCAATTGGGGAGAACCGGGCAGGGCGGCGTGGCCCCCCAAAAGCAGGTTTGTCCCGGGGGGCACCGTGTCACCCCAAATGGCTACCGTGTCAGCACTGACACGTGGTCATAGGTTTGCCATCACTGTCCTAGAGAATGACTGGAGAAGAGGAGCATGAATTCAATGCATTACTAATTCTTAAGCATTACTTTTGTGTGTGCTCTCCTTCAACCTGCTTTTGACTTATGATAACCCTATCATGGGTTTTTCTGGCAAGATATGTTGTGTGTGTGTGGTGTGTTGTGTGTTGGTGTGTGGGTGTGTGTATCTTTCTCTGAGAGAGTGTGACTGCCCAAGCACCCAGTATGTTTTCATGACTGAATGGGGATTCAAATCCTGGTCTCCTGGAGTCCCAGTCTAGCACTTTATCACTACATATGCTTGGACTAAATAAATCAAAAGGAGGATATTTAAAACCTATTGATTTTGCCTTTTTTTAAAAATCTGCTTGTATAGTGATTCAAAAAAAATCTTTGCAATGTGAACTAAAATGCAAAAGATAAGTAGTAATGAAAATAGAACTATTCAGTACTCTGTGACGTGACACCCCACTTTGGTATGACAACTAGCCTCATTGTCTTTTACAGGGACTCTTGTGTACACACTTTAGGCTTATATGGTCACTCCTGTTATTCCTTATTTGTCCAAGAGCCAGTGAAAAATCTTATCATTTCAGGAAATGTGGTTGTTTAGAAAAGGCAAATCCTCCATATATTCCTCAATTCCTCTCTCTCTGCAAGTTTATTGCAAAGGAATAGCAACAAAGAGAGCAGAGACAGTGATGAACAGTTGTTGTAGGCATCAATTGGCATGCATTAAACTGGGGATAAATCTCCAGTGTCGAGGCCTCTTTGAGCCAGAGCCTGCAGTAAGAAGTGTACAGAGAATACAGCATCCGTTATCTCATTATGTTACAACCCAACAGCCTCCTCCTGAAATACTATGTTGAGTAAGCAAGGCGGATTTGGGCATCTAAGCATAATTAATGCAGACACCAACCAATAATTAAAGCAGCTAATTAGCTATTGGTATCAGATTCTATAATCTGGAAAGCGAGATAACAGACACAAAGCACAAAAGTCTTGGTGCAGCCAGTAATAAGGAGTTTGGTCTGTGTACATGTTGGCAGTGTTCATTCATTTGGCTCGTTTGATGTAGTGTTTGCGTTAATACATCCCGTATGGCTGAGGAGATGGCGTTAACACCTGGCAAACAAAACTGCTTCAGTGGAAGAGCCAAAGGGGACTTGCTGCTAGACCCGGAGCACTTTATAAACAGACTTGTGGGAGACAGTGCCTGGATTTTCCAAAGCAAAGAAAAAGCTACCAACATGGGTGATTTTTTTTAAAAGAAAATAAAAGCTTCTTCTCACAGAGATGCCATGCTAGAAAAAGCAGCCCACTCGGCACACATTTATTTAATGTTCTCTGCATTTATGTTTTGCAGCAACCACCATTTTTTACCCGCATTGTCTTGGAATGAGGCTAAACCTGAAACTCTGGGCAGCATGCTAATAGACAGCCACGATGGGTTTGAATCCTTCACAAATCCCAACTAGACTCATTTAATCAATGGGATTAATATACTATTTAACAACTGATTCAATGAACCTATCTAGATGTGATGACCAATCAGATTCAAACTCTGTACTGCCTTTGCACCATTAAAAATGAAAAAAAAATGGTGGGAGAAGTATCACACTTTCTCATTTTTCCAGCCTCTACTTTGGTTTCATCAAACCATAAGGTTGCTGTCATCACATTTTGGTGGTCACTGTGATGCCAGGGACATTGGATACTGAATTTACAGCAGTGGCTGAAACCTTGTCACCAGTGCGGCGCCCCCTGACCCTAAGAGTCCCCTCTCCATTAGACATAAGATACAGTCATTCATTGCTTAGATTTTCAACTAGAAAGCCCAGGATAGGAACTAAACACCAGAGAATGGGGCGGGGGGGGGGGAGCCCAGTAAATCACATTTTTCAAAAGTGAGAATGGCAGGTTTGGGACAGTATGCTCTTTCATTATTTGGGGGTTTGAACAGATGACTGATGTACTACATGGTGGAGTTGGTCATGAAGGAAAACATTCTGTTTGGTGTTTTCTTCCAAATATCCAAGCAATTAGAGTTCCTTTAAAACAACGCATTCCCTGTGGTGTGTTTTTTCCTAGCCCATTACTATACTGCAAAATGTATATATTAATGTGGGCCTTGTAATGGAGAGAGTGTAAGGGAATAAACAAATAGATATATGGATTAGGTTTCTTTTTCATGTCCCCCCAAACACCAGAATTCTGCATTCTTTTACATAATATTTCACTAGATGCAATTCTCAGTGGCTAAGAGCAATAAATTGTCATTGCTACTTATTCTGGTTAAGTATTTTCCAACAATACAGATATATTTACAGAGGAAGAAAAGGATTGCCCCATTACCTGGACCCTGTTCCCATGCATGGTGGCCACTGCATGGGTGTCCTGTGGCCTCCTGGTGCATCGCGCCACTGTCAGTCACATCACCTCTGAGATCAGAATGAGGTGCTCAGCCTTGATCACATGGCTGGGTGTCTTGTTCTGACCTCAGAATGAGTGACCCACAGAAGCAGTAAGAAGCAGTAGAGATCCTGGACAACTCAGCAGGATATCCCATGCAAACCATCACAACGCACAGGAATAGAGGGCTCGGCTCTTCCTGGAAGATCTGATTGTATACATTTGTTCTGGGGCAGAATGTGCCAGATGTTGTCCAAAATGCTTCTACCATAACTGGGGCTTGGGATGTGCATTGTCCCAAAGAGGAGACACCAATGTGGTCGGGGGCATTTTGGTCCATGGAGACAGGGCCATATTCAGGTGTAAGTGGATATATATCTGGATCAGCTGCACATGTGACTGATCTTTCTGCATGGGAACACTTTTTCTAAATAATCATAGCAAATGTCATGCACAGTACATCATACGCATGTTATTGGTGACCAAAGATAGCTTTCCCAAATTCTCCACCTTCTTCATGGGTGGTGAAATTTCAGAGAATCTGGGGTGAGAATTCTTCAAAGGGTTCTTAGGAGCTTCCCAGAAAACAGCAACAAACTTTTGTTTGTCCTTTTCTAAAACTTCATTGTGTTTTACTGGCCCTATGAAGCTTGTTGAGATTCGGCCACTATTTTGTGTCTGTGTGTAATGAGCCATTGTTAAAAAAAAAAAAACAAAGCTGCAAAGCCTCTCTCCCAAAAAAGAAAATAAAATGTTACATACCCAAGACACACATCCCTACATTTGGCATTAACTGAGAAAATATACTACTACTTTGAAATTTCTAAGGGTTTTTTTACACTACATAATATAGCACCACGCTTCTACTTTGAATCCTAGAATTGGGAGTTTACATACCAACCTACAACATCTCATAGATGAAAAATGGGGCATATGGGGGCATAATATTGATATGTTTTACTTGTATTGAGTATGAAGTAAATTATTATTATTATTATATTATATCATCAGGGTGTTGTCTAGATGGGTGAAGGTTAAACACACAAGCTAGGAGGGGCTGCTGCAGTTGGCTTTTGCCTGAATCCACTGGGAAGGGCAAGGTTTCAGCCTTCTTCTTCTCTCCCAACTTTCATTAAGTAAATGGGTAGTACTACTTTGTACTTTGAAATAAGTTTGAAGCAAATGAAGAAGGCTCAGCACAAAGTGGGAGGATGAATGAGAAACTTTTTAAAGCAGCTGAAAAAGTCAGATGAATACAGATGATAAACTGGCATGCCCTGCCAAATAGGAGCCAGTTGGAGGGTATGGGTTTAGCAAAGGTTAGTTAGGATCTCAACCAGTGTGCTACAGTGCCCTCACACAAACTACAAACCCCAGGATTCCAAGAATGCAGTCATGGCAGTTAAATTGAACCATAATACTACAATTGTTTAGTAAAAAGGCCCTAAAACATCCTTCCCATCTTACACACTCCACAGGTATGGAATATGATCTGTCCTCCCTAAGCCATATAGGCATTTTAAACATGAATGATAGGAGTTCCAAGGATTTTATCACATGTGGCTTTGAAACTGCTTAAAAAGTTTGAAAATTGCTCATTTGTGTTAACACACAAAACCATCTCCATCTGTCCTCGCCTTGCATGTCTTGGTCATTGATGTCAATAAGCCCACAAATGCCTGGTGTTCCATAGACCTCAGGTGTGATAAATTCTTTGGTGGCAGCTCTGGTAGGGGCAGTCACTTGGTGTTAGTGTCCTTCCTTTTCACACCCGTACTCTCTCCCCCTCACTATTCCAGAGCAAGCTTCCCCCCACCCTTTAAACTTTATTTACTTTTTTTTAAAGACCAAATGTGGTTAAAATAATAAACAAAAAATAACCCCCAAAAAGAATGCTGGGTAGAACATGCGAGGGAGAAGGATTAAGGGAGGACTGTGGAAGAGAGGCCTCATTTAACAACTGTAAAGATGTGTGAGAGAGAAGGCTTCAATCCAGTATGTACAGGTTCCCTTACTAGCATAAGAAATAGGCTCATGTGATAAGCATAAGTCAATATGTATGAATGAAAGCTGATTGGAAACAACGGCCCAAAACAGATGTGCCAAATGGAGTGGCTCTGGCTGCTTCAAGGGCATGGTGTTTATATGGCATATGCCTCAAAGTGATCAGAGGCCACTCTAAGACTGCGTAAGCAGCCTGAAGCAACCTGCTAAAGGAGTGGATTTAATCTGCTCCTGCTGCAGCTCATATGGGATCACAGTGGTGACCTGTGGTTGCTGCAGTCCAGGGTCAATGGGGCTGGAGTGGCCTCTGTCCACTCCTTTTGGCCCATCTATTTCGCTCCCAATGTCAGAATTAGTTGGTCTGATCCAACAAGTCAATCATGTCCAGCTTTGTGTTCATCCTCTTTTCTCTCTTGCCTTTTTCTTCTCACAGCACACATTTATGAGACCTAACAACTCTTCAGGAAGTTTTGCCACCTGGAATGGGAGTTTAATAAATGCAGCACATTTGCATGCCATTCACTCATGAATATGTACCGCTTGCTGAAGAGAAGAGGTGCTTGGGACTTCAGCAGGAGCCTGCCAGCACATTAGGTGAATGCAGTGGTCTGCTGAGCTGGAGTACTAGCTAATTAATACACTGCTGAATGGCCTTTGGAGCAGAGTGAAGAGAAACAATAAACAACAAATGAACTCCACATGCTCAGACAGACGCTTTGCAAACCAATGGGAAAAGAAAGCAATCACAAAATGGTACAGAAAACATATCATAAAGAATGCCTCCCAAAATCCACATTTAATTCTAATTGGGAGTGGCCCTCAATGTGCATTTGACCAATCTCAGAAGCTGCATTAGGGTGTGTGCTTCATTGTGATCAAAAACAGAACCCCAAACTGTGTTGAAATGAAGAGAATGAGATGGAATTTTTTCTTCAAAGAAAAGGAGCAGAGACATGATGAAGCTTTGTGAAAGAAAGAGATTTGGCCAAATAAGAATGGGTGAACAAAAGGACTGAGCCAAAACGCTTGCTGTTTTTCATTTCAGCTTTCTGAGAAATTTGCTTTTGCTTCTCTCCTTTTGCCTCTTTCTTTTTGCATGCCAAGCACAGCTAGGGGTGGACGAATCAGAAGACATTTTGCTTTCTCTCATATTTTAAAACTTTCATGTCTGCTCATAAATCTGTGGAGAAAATTCAAGTAATGTAAGTAGGGTTTGTTTTTTGTTTTTTGTTTAAATAATGAACCAAACACACATTTCTCAAGTACCTCACTCACCAAATTCTATAGTAACGGCAATTCCACTATGAAAACTATCATGTCCTGCCTACCTACCTACCTGCCATGTAGCTGTTACAATGACAGATATGTGAAAAACCAAAGAACACAACCCCAATTCAGCCCCCCCCCACCAAAAAGAGAGAAAAGTTGAATACCTTGGGATTCAAACCCAGCTTTTAAATCCTGACCTCTCAAGACAGCACCACAGTGCAACTGTAATACAGTTTGTCGCCACTTTAACTGCATGGAATCCTGGGAATTACAGTCTGCTGTGGCAACCAATGCTCTCTGACAGAGAAGGCTAAATGTCTCACAAAACTACAAATTGAGAATTCCATAATAATGAGCTATGGTAGTTAAAGTGAGTCCAACAGGATTATTGCTACAGTGCATTGCAGCTCTAGACCCCTTCTCTGTCAGGCTATGTATCGGTTGGTTTTCTCCGCCCCAACATTTGATTTTTAAACATCTCATATTTTCCCTGCCTTATTTATGAAGAATTTTGTGGGTTTTAATCAGTTATGATCAATAATTTAATGATGAAATCTCATTTGTTTCATATTCCTTTACTGGAGCCTGACAACTCCACCACTTGCTCATATGCTTAGGGAACACTGAACTGGTGCCAGAGGAACTGCTTTGTCAAGAAGATACAAGTATGAATCCCTGATAACCCAGTTATTCCAGTTAATAGGATAGGTAAGGGAAAGATGAGAGGAGTCCAATACTGGAGCTGAGATAGAAGACAGGGGCAAGGAATGCAAAGAAACTTTCCAGAGTTAGGACAATAGTGTAGTACAGGTGAGATCCCCAAACCAAAACAAGAAGTCTCTGAACACTTCCCATTACGGAGGTCCAAAAGGAAAGTCCTGAATAGGCAAGGATCGAACAACCTTAGGATATTTTGGTGCAGAAAAAATGTGCCAAGTTCCATCTGTGGTAGCAACATCATTCGAAGGCCATTGCGTGGTGTGTCACTTCGACAAAAAAAACATAATTTACAAATGTAGGACACATTTTTTGAAAAATGGAGGACACGCCAAAAAAATAATGATTTTTTAAAAAATGTTAATATAAATGCATGTTTCTTAGACATGGTCAAAATGGAGGACACTTTGTTATTTAATAACAAAAATAAAATAAAATAAAATAACCAAGGCTGGGTTGAATATATTTAATAATTAAAAAAAACTTTTCCCTCCCCCCGCCCCAGAGGCCTATCTTCCTCCTTTGCATCCTCTTCCTCCTCTTACTCCTTTGCCTCCTCCTCCTCCTCCTCCTTTGCCTCCTCCTCCTCCTCCAAGGCTCCTGACACTGGCCAATGGCAGACTGGGGCTGGAAACTAGGCCAGCCCCTGCTCGTCTGCCATTGGCCAGAAAGCTTAGGAGGCGAGCGCTGCCCCTTAAGCCCCGCGTGCAAGCGCACAAAAGGGCAAGCGCGCGCTGCTGCCGGCTGTGGCCCAGGCAAGCGCTGCGGGCTGCGCAGCAGCTGCACTGGGGGGAGGGGGAGGAGGAGCGGTGGAGGCAGAGGGCGGCGTGGCACGGCCATGGAGAAGGAGGAGGAGGTGGGTGGCCGACCAGCCGCGTTAGCGGCTGCGGTAATGGCCGCATGAGCGCGCCCGGCTCAGAGGCTGGGCCCGGGACAAAGGCCCCAATTGGGGAGAACCGGGCAGGGGCGGGCAGTGGCCCCCCAAAAGCAGGTTTGTCCCGGGGGCACCGCGTGTCACCCCAAATGGCTACGCGTGTCAGCACTGACACGTGTGTCATAGGTTTGCCATCACTGTCCTAGAGAATGACTGGAGAAGAGGAGCATGAATTCAATTGCATTACTAATTCTTAAGCATTACTTTTGTGTGTGCTCTCCTTCAACCTGCTTTTGACTTATGATAACCCTATCATGGGGTTTTCTTGGCAAGATATGGTGTGTGTGTGTGTGTGTGTGTGTGTGTGTGTGTATCTTTCTCTGAGAGAGTGTGACTTGCCCAAGATCACCCAGTATGTTTTCATGACTGAATGGGGATTCAAATCCTGGTCTCCTGGAGTCCCAGTCTAGCACTTTTATCACTACATATGCTTGGACTAATATAAATCAAAAGGAGGATATTTAAAACCTATTGATTTTGCCTTTTTTTAAAAAATCTGCTTTTGTATAGTGATTCAAAAAAAAAATCTTTGCAATGTGAACTAAAATGCAAAAGATAAAGTAGTAATGAAAATAGAACTATTCATGTACTCTGTGACGTGACACCCACTTTGGTATGACAACTAGCCTCATTGTCTTTTTACAGGGACTCTTGTGTACACACCTTTAGGCTTAATATGGTCACTCCTGTTATTCCTTATTTGTCCAAGAGCCAGTGAAAAATCTTATCATTTCAGGAAATGTGGTTTTAGAAAAGGCAAATCCACTCAATTATTCCTCAATTTCCTCTCGCAAGTTTATTGCAAAGGAATAGCAACAAAGAGAGCAGAGACAGTGATGAACAGTTGTTGTAGGCATCAATTGGCATGCATTAAACTGGGGATAAATTCTCCAGTGTCGAGGCCTCTTTGGGCCAGAGCCTGCAGTAATGAAGTGTACAGAGAATACAGCATCCGTTATCTCATTATGTTACAACCCCAAGCCTCCTCCTGACATACTATGTTGAGTAAAGCAAGGCGGATTTGGGCATCTAAGCATAATTTATGCAGACACCAACCAATAATTAAAGCAGCTAATTAGCTATTGGTATCAGATTCTATAATCTGGAAAGCGAGATAACAGACACAAAGCACAAAAGTCTTGGTGCAGCCAGTAATAAGGAGTTTGGTCTGTGTACATGTTGGCAGTGTTCATTCATTTGGCTCTGTTTTGATGTAGTGTTTGCGTTAATACATCCCAGTATGGCTGAGGAGATGGCGTTAACACCTGGCACACAAACTGCTTCAGTGGCAGAGCCAAAGGGGACTTGCTGCTAGACCCGGAGCATCTTTATAAACAGACTTGTGGGAGACAGTGCCTGGATTTTCCAAAGCCAAAGAAAAAGCTACCAACATGGGTGATTTTTTTTAAAGAAAATAAAAGCTTCTTCTCACAGAGATGCCATGCTAGAAAAAGCAGCCCACTCTGCACACATTTATTTGAATGTTCTCTGTCATTTATGTTTTGCAGCAACCACCATTTTTTACCCGCATTGTCTTGGAATGAGGCTAAACCTGAAACTCTGGGCAGCATGCTAATAGAGAGCCACGATGGGTTTGAATCCTCTTCACAATCCCAACTAGACTCATTTAATCAATGGGATTAATATACTATTTAACAACTGATTCAATGAACCTATTCTAGATGTGATGACCAATCAGATTCAAACTCTGTACTGCCATTTGCACCATTTAAAAAATGAAAAAAAAAATTGGTGGGAGAAGTATCACACTTTCTCATTTTTCCAGCCTCTACTTTGGTTTCATTCAAACCATAAGGTTGCTGTCATCACATTTTGGTGTCACTGTGATGCCAGGGACATTGGATACTGAATTTTAACAGCAGTGGCTGAAACCTTGTCACCAGTGCGGCGCCCCCTGACCCTAAGAGTCCCCTCTCCATTTAGACATAAGATACAGTCATTCATTGCTTAGATTTTCAACTAGAAAGCCCAGGATAGGAACTAAACACCAGAGAATGGGGCGGGGGGGGGAGCCCAGTAAATCACATTTTCAAAAGTGAGAATGGCAGTGTTTGGGACAGTATGCTCTTTCATTATTTGGGGGTTTGAACAGATGCCTGATTGTACTACATGGTGGAGCTGGTCATGAAGGAAAACATTCTGTTTGGTGTTTTCTTCCAAATATCCAAGCAGATTAGATTTCCTTTAAAACAACGCATTCCCTGTGGTGTTGTTTTTCCTAGCCCATTACTATACTGCAAAATGTATATATTAATGTGGGCCTTGTAATGGAGAGAGATGTAAGGGTGACAATAAACAAATAGATATATGGATTTAGGTTTCTTTTCATGTTCTCCAAACCACCAGAATTCTGCATTCTTTTACATATATATTTCACTAGATTGCAATTCTCAGTGGCTAGATTAGCAATAAATTGTCATTGCTATTACTTATTCTGGTTAAGTATTTTCCAACAATACAGATATATTTACAGAGGAAAGGAAAAGGATTGCCCCATTACCTGGACCTCTGTTTCCATGCTATGGTGGCCATCTGCATGGGTGTCCTGTTGGGCCTCCTGGTGCATCTGCTGCCACTGTCAGTCACTCACCTCTGAGATCAGAATGAGGTGCTCAGCCTTGATCACATGGCTGGGTGTCTTGTTCTGACCTCAGAATGAGTGACCCACAGAAGCAGTAGAGAAGCAGTAGAGATCCTGGACAACTCGGCAGGATATCCCATGCAAACCATCACCACGCACAGGAATAGAGGGCTCTGGCTCTTCCTGGAAGATCTGATTGTATACATTTGTTCTGGGGCAGAATGTGCCAGATGTTGTCCAAAATGCTTCTACCATAACTGGGGCTTGGGATGTGCATTGTCCAAAGAGGATGACACCATAATGGGTCGGGGGCATTTTGGTCCATGGAGACAGGGCCATATTCATGTGTAAGTGGATATATATCTGGATCAGCTGCACATGTAGACTGATCTTTCTGCATGGGAACACTTTTTCTAAATATCATAGCAAATGTCATGCACAGTACATCAATACGCATGTTATTGGTGACCAAAGATAGCTTTCCCAAATTTTCCACCTTCTTCATGGGTGGTGCAATTTCTTAGAGAATCTGGGGTGAGATATTCTTCAAAGGGTTCTTAGGGAGCTTTCCCAGAAACAGCAACATAATTTTTTGTTTGTCCTTTTCTAAAACTTCATTGTTGGTTTTACTGGCCCTATGAAGCTTGTTGAGATTCTGGCCACTATTTTGTGTCTTGTGTGTAATGAGCCATTGTTAAAAAAACCCAAAAAACAACAGCTGCAAAGCCCTCTCTCCCAAAAAAGAAAATAAAATGTTACCCCAAGACACACATCTCTACATTTGGCATTAACTGAGAAAATATACTACTACTTTGAAAATTTCTAAGGGTTCTTTTACACTACATAATTATAGCACCACGCTTCTACTTTGAATCCTAGAATTGGGAGTTTACATACCCTACAACATCTCATAGATGAAAAATGGGGCATATATGGGGCATATATATGATATTTTTACATTGTTTTTATTGATATGTATGTATTTTTATGTTGAATTTTAATCTGTAAGCCGCTTTGATCATCGCGGAAAAGCAGGATAAAAATAAAATCTATTATTATTATTATTATTATTATTATTATTATTATTATTATACATCAGGGTGTTGTCTAGATGGTGAAGGTTAAACACACAAGCTAGGAGGGGCTGCTGCAGTTGGCTTTTGCCTGAATCCACTGGGAAGGGCAAGGTTTCATGCCTTCTTCTTCTCTCCCCACTTTCATTAAGTAAATTGTGTATGTACTACTTTTGTAGTTTGAAATAAGTTTGAAGCAAATGAAGTAGGCTCAGCACAAAGTGGGAGGATGAATGAGAAACTTTTAAAAGCAGCTGAAAAAGTCAGATGAATACAGATGATAAACTGGCATTGCCCTGCCAAATAGGAGCAGTTGGAGGGTATGGGTTTAGCAAAGGTTAGTTAGGATTCTCAACCAGTGTGCTACAGTGCCTCACCAAACTACAAACCCCAGGATTCCATAGAATGCAGTCATGGCAGTTAAATTGAACCATAATACTACAATTGTTTAGTATGAAAAGGCCCTAAAACATCCTTTCCCATCTTACACACTCCACAGGTATGGAATATGATCTTGTCCTCCCTAAGCCATATAGGCATTTTAACATGAATGATAGGAGTTCCAAGGATTTTATCACATGTGGCTTTGAAACTGCTTTAAAAGTTTGAAAATTGCTCATTTGTGTTAACACACAAAACCATCTCCATCTTGTCTCTGCCTTGCATGTCTTGTCATTGATGTCAATAAGCCCACAAATGCCTGGATGTTCCATTAGACCTCAGGTGTGATAAATTCTTTGGTGGCAGCTCTGGTATTGGGCAGTCACTTGGTGTTAGTGTCTCCTTTTCACACCCGTACTTCTCCCCCTCACTATTCCAGAGCAAGCTTCCCCCCACCCTTTAAACTTTATTTACTTTTTTTTAAAGACCAAAATTGTGTTAAAATAATAAAACAAAAATAACCCCCCAAAAAGAATGCTGGGTAGAACATAGCGGAGGGAGGAAGGATTAGGGAGGACTGTGGAAGAGAGGCCTCATTTACACAACTGTAAAGATGTGTGAGAGAGAATGCTTCAAATCCAGTATGTATCAGGTTCCCCTTACTAGCAGTAAGAAATAGGCTCATGTCATAATGCATAAGTCAATATGTATGAATGAAAGCTTGTATTGGAAACAACGGCCCAAAACAGATGTGCCAAATGGAGTGGCTTCTGGCTGCTTCAAGGGCATGGTGTTTATATGGCCTATGCCCTCAAAGTGATCGGAGGCCACTCTAAGACTGCATAAGCAGCCTGAAGCCACCTGCTAAAGGAGTGGATTTAATCTGCTCCTGCTGGCAGCTCATATGGGATCACAGTGGTGACCTGTGGTTGCTGCAGTCCAGGGTCAATTGGGGCTGGAGTGGCCTCTGTCCACTCCTTTTGGCCCATCTATTTCGCTCCAATGTCAGATTAGTTGGTCTGATCCAACAAGTCAATCATGTCCAGCTTTGTGTTCAATCTCTTTTCTCTCTGCCCTTTTCTTCTCAGCACGCACACATTTATTGAGACTAACAACTCTTCAGGAAGCTTTGCCACCTGGAAATGGGAGTTTATAAAATGCAGCACATTTGCATGCCATTCACTCATGAAATATGTACCGCTTGCTGAAGAGAAGAGGTGCTTGGGACTTCAGCAGGAGCCTGCCAGCACATTAGGTGAATGCAGTGGTCTGCTGAGCTGGAGTACTAGCTAATTAATACACTGGTGAATGGCCTTTGGAGCAGAGTGAAGAGAAAACATAAACAACAAATGAACTCCACATGCTCAGACAGACCGCTTTGCAAACCAATGGGAAAAGAAAGCAATACACAAATTGTACAGAAAACATATCATAAAGTAATGCCTCCCAAATCCACATTTAATTCTAAATTGGGAGTGGCCCTCAATGTGCATTTGACCAATCTCTAGGAAGCTGCATTAGGGGTGTGCTTCATTGTGATCAAAAACAGAACCCCAAACTGTGTTGAAATGAAGAGAATGAGATGGAATTTTTCTTCAAAGACAAAGGAGCAGAGACATGAGGCTTTGTGAAAGAAAGAGATTTTGGCCAAATAAGAATGGGTGAACAAAAGGACTGAGCCAAAACTGCTTGCTGTTTTTCATTTTCAGCTTTCTGAGAAATTTGCTTTTGCTTTCTCTCCTTTTGCCTCTTTCTTTTTGCATGCCAAGCACAGCTAGGGGTGGACGAATCAGAAAGACATTTTGCTTTCTCTCATATTTTTAAAACTTTCATGTCCTTCTCATTAAATCTGTGGAGAAAATTCCAAGTAATGGTAAGTAGGGTTTGTTTTTTGTTTTTTGTTTAAATAATGAACCAAACACATTTCTCAAGTAACCTCACTCACCAAATTCTATAGTACGGCAATTCTCACTATGAAAACTATCATGTCCTGCCTACCTACCTGCCATGTAGCTGTTTACAATGACAGATCTGTGAAAAACCAAAGAACACAACCCTAATTCAGCCCCCCCCCCCCAAAAAAAGAGAGAAAAGGTTGAATACCTTGGGATTCAAACCCAGCTTTTTAAATCCTGACCTCTCATAGACAGCATCCACAGTGCAACTGTAATACAGTTTGTCGCCACTTTAACTGCCATGGAATCCTGGGAATTACAGTCTGCTGTGGCACCAATGCTCTCTGACAGAGAAGGCTAAATGTCTCACAAAACTACAAATTGAAGAATTCCATAATAATGAGCTATGGTAGTTAAAGTGGAGTCCAACAGGATTATTGCTACAGTGCAGTTGCAGCTCTAGACCCCTTCTCTGTCAGGCTTATGTATCGGTTTGGTTTTCTCCGCACATTTGATTTTTAAACATCTCATATTTTCCCTGCCTTATTTATGAAGAAATTTGTGGGTTTTAATCAGTTATGATCAATAATTTAACTGAATGAAATTCTCATTTGTTTTCCATATTTCCCTTTACTGGAGCCTGACAACTCCACCACTTGCTCATATGCTTAGGGAACATCTGAACTGAGTGCCAGAGGAACTGCTTTGTCTATAGAAGATACTAAGTATGAATCCCTGATAACTCCAGTTATTTCCAGTTAATAGGATTAGGTAAGGGAAAGGATGAGAGGAGGTCCAATACTGGAGCTGAGATAGAAGACAGGGGCAAGGAATGCAAAGAAACTTTCCAGAGTTAGGACAATAGTGTAGTACAGGTGAGATTCCAAACCAAACAAGAAGTCTCTTGAAACACTTCCCATTACGGAGGTCAAAAGGAAAGTCCTGAATAGGCAAGGATGCTAACAACCTTAGGATATTTTGGTGCCAGAAAAAATGTGCCAAGTTCCATCTGTGGTAGCACATCATTCAAGGCCATTTGACATGTCTGCTATTAGACCATGCACATGACACCAAGACATCCTGTTAAATTCTCATAGCAAATCTTGTGGATGATGTCCAGAGAAGATAAGTGACATCTGGAATTTTCTCCTTTAAAGACTGAGAGTTACTGTTAGAGATTCTTCATGGTGTAGGGAAGAATGTCACTAGTTATCAATATAAAGGGCTCTAGTTAATAGGAATCACACTTGTAGCTTGGAAATGTTTGGACTACACTCCCAGAATCCCCCTGCTATCATGGCGAGTGGTCCCAGAAAATATTTTTTCCATGCTTGGATCATTTCAACCCTCATTTTTGACTAGGCCACAATAACTGTGCTAGTTAGGCGAAGAGTAAGATTCTCTCAGCAATCATATATTTTCCTCCAAGTGCTAGAAATTTGTAATATCCTGAAACACAGAAGGTTCCTTGAGGAAAGATGAAGAGATATGATGCAACTAATGAGCAACAAATGTCCACATGATGCCTATAAAATGGTTATCTGGAAATGCCTGAAGTAAATTCAGTGGTAGCTCTTTCCAAATCCAAACAAACCATTGCTAACAGATAGCGCCATGGCTTCCAAACAAACAATCCTCACAGGAACTGTGAATCTTTTCTCTTCTGTATTCATTTTCTTTTGCTTTGCTGACAGGGAGATAAGCTGTTAAGTGTGCAGCTGGTGGATGTATAGTGTAAACAGTTGCAAATCCAGAAATCTGCATTCCTTCGTTGCTGAGATACTGGAAGCTTGCACACATGTGTCACTTTCATCGTACATAGCACCGTGGGGGAAAGCCATCTTCTGACATCTGGCCAAGGAAGGGTCGTGATGTCATTGGCACCAAGTAGCCAATCTTTCATATATGGATGGCAGAAATGGAAGGCAGAAATGGCTTTTAGTTCCCTTTGTAGAGGAGAAAACATTGCTCTAAGATAAATATACAGAAATGGGAAAGAGGATATTGGATAATAATTTCAGATAAAAGAAACCGTATAGGAACCGTTTCTATTTACTTCATTTAAGACACAAGACATAATCAATGTTTTCTCCCCAAAGCTTGAAAATCTGTAGACTACAGTTTCCAGCATTCCCCAGTTTGCATGGCCACCGGTTGTAATCGCCTCTGTGATAGATCTTCTCACCAGGCTGGCCCCCTAGTTCTAATCTTTAGGGTCCTATCACCCCCATTATCATTTTACCATTAAAATCTCTTCCTGAATCTGGTTCTCAAGCCTCAAGCTGACACTAACGCTGGAGAGGTGGATGTTCTTATTTGTGGGGTCCATTTGGCAATGTAAATTCCCCTCATAAATCAGAAATAATATATATCCAGGTACAAGAAGTAAACAACAAAACAGTGAAGATCTATTGTTAAACATCTAAATTACACTGCCTTCATATATAACACAATATAACACTCTAGTTAGAACAAAGTGATACTTTCCTGAACCCTCCACACTCTCAGCTCCTATGAAAATAATATTCCCATCTAGTCTTCATCATCCCTATCTCTATTTCTAACTGGCCCTGTTTTTAATGGCCCCACTCAAGACTTAATCCATTCCTGTCTGCTCCCCCAGGTTCCTATCTCTGTTTCTAACTGGTCCTTCTGACATGTTAGCAAACAAGCCCATTGGTAATGGTTTAAGCAAATACAATGGCTTTTTGGTGCACTGCACATATTAAAACATTCCTTGATAGCACACCTAGCAAGGAGGTTTCTTTATTTTATTTTTAATTTCTTTATTTATTTCATTTATATGCCATCCTTCTCCCAGAGTGGCACTCAATGGATCTCAAGGCAGTTGTCATGCCTGCTTTATTGCAAGATTTTACTAGTCTTGAATCCATATCCACACACCAAACCAAGAATTGCCTCTACTATTCATATGCTTACCTGTTCATGTTGGTTTGTATGTAAACCTGTCTCCTACTTACTATTGCTATTTGCAACCATTGTTGAGACTGAACTTGTTATCTTAGCACCATTTCTACTACAACTCACATCCCCCCCCCCCAAGTTGGTACTGCAGAGAGATGTCAGTCCATGCATCAGATGAAAATTGACCAGACTCCATAAAAGATTATGCTAGAAACTTCTTTTTCTAAATCTCAAAGATACCACAAGATTCCCTTGTATCTGTTTATGTTGGAAGAGACTAACATAGCTATGTCTTTGAAGACAAGCCTCTAGGTTTATAAATTGGTGGGCTTTACTCAGGCCATGGAGACTGGTTGTATAAATCTTCACACACCTCACCACCAAAATGGGAACTTTTCCACACTCCTAACTAGGTGACATACTTGCGCTGTCCTTTAGTATCACATGCAAAAGCTGCTGCTAGTGCTGCCTTGGTCTATGGTTTGCCACAAAAAGCTCCCACAGAGCATCATTGTCCATATTCCTAACTAGATCCTTGTCTGCATGGGCTACACAAACTGGCCTCCCTGTGTCCTCTTGGTGGAGAGTCCGGATGATATGAATCCCTGAGTCTGGCATGAACAGATCGGACGACACATTTTGCATGAAACCTGAGATATACCCTTCTTAATAAAGAGTTAAAAAATCCTTCTGTTGTTCCTGGACAATCCAGAGCCCTCTGTTCTGATGCCAGGTAGCTGTTTTAAATGTGTCCTACTGTGCCACCTGGTGCATCCACCACTGCCTCAAATCACTCATTCTGAGGTTAGTACAAGGGCCCCAGCCATGTGATCAAGGCTGGGCACCTTGTTCTGACCTCAGAATGAAGCAATTAATGGTGGCAGTGGACACACTGGGTGGCACAGCAGGATGCCTATGTGAACAATTGCCCAGCTGGCATAGGTCAGGGCAGCTCTGGGGCCAAAATATTCCTGGCTGCCCCTGGAGTATACTGGTCAGTGTAGATAGGACTTTGTATTACTTGTAATGACCTGTAGTATCAGATACAACAGTGGTATCCCCGTTCTATGGTTTATTCACAAAATAAACCCACAGAGCATCATTTTCACTGATTTGCTTTTGCTTTTCTTGAAGGGACAAGGACAAAGATACCTGTATTCAGTGCAAGCATCTTTCTACACCTAGGTCATATCCTCCTGACTCGGCCCTTAGTCCTGTCATTCAATCTTGTAGGTTCTCCCTCATGACGGAGACACAAATCCAGTGTTCTGTCACTCATATGAAGAAGAATCATGAAAGTCTGGGGGTTTTTTACTCCTAAAATAACCATGTGTAAACATGATACAAGAGATAGTTAAACAACATAAGAAGTAGCTGGGAAATGCTCCCCCTCCCAACAGAGTGTTTCTTTATTTATTCCTTATGACTTACACTGCATGCATGAGAGAGTTGGGTTGATTTGTTTCAGATTTTTGTTTGATACATCAGGAACATCCCAGTCTGATCTACACTGATTCTACTTAAGCTAGGAAATGTATGGGTTCTCTCCCTATAATTGAGGGGTTTTAAGCAAAACCATTCATTAGGCAAAACAGTAGCACAGCGTTGAAATGAAATGTTAACAAACAATCTGGCTTTAAAATCCCCCGCTGGTACATAGTTGCTAAGCCTCCGCTTTTCTGATTCATGTAAAAAAAATCATATCAGGATTTCTTCTTTAATCCTTATCATCTACATAAAGTCTTTGATCACTGTCAGTTTGCATGGGGATGAAATTTCATTTGCTTTCCTTTTTTAAAAACAAACCCTAAGAACTTTGTTTGGCTAGCTTTTTGTTTTATAAGAACTTCTACAAATTCATGCATTTCTTAATAAACTACCCCGAAATCATTTCAGATTTTTTTAAACACGCATGCACACACACACATACAGAAAGAGAGAGAGAGAGAGAGAGAAACAAGAAACAAAACACTGAAGGCAAGATAAACAAAATGGACACATTAATGTATTTAAGCAGAGGGCTTTGAATACTTAGATCTCAAAAGGCTATGACTAGAACTCTTTTAGGGACATATGCACCCACAAGGATTCTTTACAGATGTGGATGCTCTTTTTTCTTTTTTGACACTGCAGGGGTTTTTATTCCCTTTCTCCTTCCACAGTGGCATTACCCAAAAAAGGTGGGGGACTGGGGGTCCCCACCTAGTATGACAGTATTACTTTAATTGTTGGAGAAATTAGCTTTGCAAGAGCTTGAGTAACATAAGGACCATTTGCACCTGTTTATACCAGTACTAACTGAGGTGATCTCTAGGTTTTGGGGTGAATTAAGAAGGTTTTATTTAGAAAATATGCAGAGTGCTACCACACACACACACACACACACACACACACACACACAATAGCAGTTCACATAGACACAGCATTCAGAGCTAACCAAAATGGAAATATGAAACATGATAGAGTAGTTTTTAGGGGTTTGCAGGGGTGATAAATATGTGTCCAATGAGTAAACCACAGAAAGCTGAAGTGGCTCATACTGGGAGGTCTGAGGGTGAAACAGAATATACACAAAGTATGGACATGCATGCCAGCTGTATGTGCAGAAATTAGGTTTTGGAACCAATATTTATACCTAAATACTATAGTTCCAAGCACTGGGATATCTGGGTAACAAAGTTTGGATGTCCTTTCCCAGGAAGCAACAATGAGATTTTGAACTGATTGATGACTTTAATTTTAGTGTGACAAAAACAGTGACTGGATCAGGATATCCCCAGGATGAATGGATAGGGAAGTTTGGCTGGAAACACAACAAGGCATAATCAAGGAAACTGGCTTACAGCGTTGGGTGCAAGGAAATCATTTGTCTGAAGTTGGGAGAGGAAATGCAGATGACCTGGAGAAAGAAATGAGCAATTGATACACTCATCTAGATTTGATTGCCTTGTTACTTAGATGTTCACATGCCTTAGGACATTCTCCTTTTCTCCTGGAAACCTGACCTAGTACTCCTGAAAGGTCATCAGTCTGACAAAAATCTCCTGATATGAGATTTGAAATATGTGGACCCCAAAATACAGAGTGGGGTGAGCTAACAGTGTTCACCCGTCCACCCTGGCTTACTGTAAAGCTCCTGAAGCTGTCTTGCACAACCATTCTGTGCTTTGCAGACTTTCAGGTAGGGTCAGAGAAACATCTGGTTAAGCACCTATAACCAGACACACACTGATGATGTCAACACTGAGTTCTGCCAGGGTCTTCCAGGGATCTCAGCACTGTTGTAATCATTGTGCATCTGGTTGTGGGGATGTAGCCAGACACTTGTTTGCCACAAAGCATCAACTAGCCATGTGGGATGGCTTCAAGACCTTTACAGTACTTTGGGGTGGATGTATATGGCTCAGTGTATTTACACTATTCTGTGGGATGTTGGTGTGAATTTAACTATGCATTTAACTATTCTTGTATGCTGAATAAAGGCTGCCACATTGTCCCTCAATAGACTCACCTTGTGTAACACTTGCATAGCAGGCAGGTCCAAAAAGTGGCAGCTGGTCAATAGGGTGGTTCTAAGGCTTGAATATGAGCAAGGGAAATAAAACTGACTGATTTGTCCATTCCAACTCTTACACCATTGCAATGACATAAAGATAGTGGTGACTGTGGATTTGACTCAAAGGTTGGCAAGCAGTGCTGGAGGCACCTTCAGGCATGAGAGAGGGACTACCTGAGGGGCTTTTTTAAAAAAAGGTATCCATTGTCGTTTCATGAAGGAAGAGTGGGAATGTTTGGTGGGACCAACAAGATTTCTGTCAAGCGTGGTTGATCAAAAAGGATTTAAAGCAAGGATCTGTTGAAGGGATTTGAACAAAGAGGATTTAAGGCAGGAATTCAAGAAAGATGGGAATAGAAAGAAGGGCAGGAGCATTTGGAGGAGACCAACAAGATTTCTGTTGAAGGGGTTTGAGCAAAGAGGATTTAAAGAAGATATCTATTGAAGAGGGTTGAGCTAAAAGGATTTAAGGCAGGAATTCAAGCAAGAATGAATGTAAGGACAGGCAGAACTGTTTGGAAGGTCGAACAAAGTTGCTGGCAATACTGAAGGAGGACTGATAGCAAGGAATTTTGGCAGTGAGGAAGTAGAAAGAGGGGTGGAAAACTGAGGGGATGTCTTGATTGCCACAGCAAACAGAGGATTGTTTAGGCCAAGGTTCAGCAAGGTTTTAAGGGTTTTTTTCACATTATTCCAATTACTTTCAAGTTTTAGTACTTTTAAATAATTTTTCTTGGTTGGAAAACAACATATAGTGGGGCCTCCTTATCTGTGAACTTCCCATCTGTGGATTTAAGCATCCATGGATGGCTAGCCCTCATTGTTCCCATTGGTGGCACATGCACATAGCCGTGCTAGCAGGCACGTGCACATTGTGCCATCATTAGGGAAAATGGGACTTGAGGTCTCATGTTTTTGGTCTCCGTGGGTGGGGATGTGAGGTGGGGTCTGGAATGGCTTTTTTCTTCCTTGCACTGGAGAATAAATATTTTTTAAAGTTTCTTGCCTACAGGATTGTGAGAGCTTTTGAATACTTCTTCATTATTTTCAGGATATTTTTGTTAAAAAACAAACACACATTTGTGCAACAACAATGCCAAAATCCTAGAGTATACGCCAGAAATGAAATTTCAAGCAATAAAAGAGGTATCTTGCACAAAATAGTCTTTTTTTTCTATTCAAACTTTTAGGGTTACATGCAAAACAAGGGGGTTAGAAATACTTTTTAATAGAATCATAGAATCTATGAAACTATTATTATAGTTACTATTATAGCTAAACTATTATTGGACTTTGCATTGTTTGGAAATATGTCTTAGAATCATAGAATCTTAGAGCTGGAAGAGACCGCAAGGGCCATCCAGTCCAACCCCCTGCCAGGCAGGAACTCTCAATCAAAGCATCCCCGACAGATGGCCATCTAGCCTCTGCTTAAAGACCTCCAAGGAAGGAGACTCCACTACACTCCGAGGGAGTTTGTTCCACTGTCGAACAGCCCTTACTGTCAAGAAGTTCCTCCTAATGTTGAGGTAGAATCTCTTTTCCTGGAGCTTGCATCCATTGCTCCGGGTCTTGTTCTCTGGAGCAGCAGAAAACAAGCTTGCTCCCTCATCAATATGACATCCCATTAAGTATTTAAACTGGGCTGTCATATCATCTCTTAACCTTTTCTTCTCCAGGCTAAACATCCCCAGCTCCCTAAGTCGTTCCTCATAGGGCATGGTTTCCAGACCCTTCACCATTTTAGTAGCCCTCCTTTGGACACGCTCCAGTTTCTCAATGTCCTTTTTGAATTGTGGTGCCCAGAATTGGACACAATATTCCAGGTGGGGCCTGACCAAAGCAGAATATAGTGGCACTATTACGTCCCTTGATCTAGAGACTATACTTTTATTGATGCAGCCTAAAATTGCATTGGCCTTTAAACAAAATAACCCCCAATATGAAAACTTCATGGCAAATGACCATTTTTTCACTGTGGTTTTTTTTTCCAGCATTGAGATAACCTATGCCATCATTTGTAAATACTGTTTATATTCCTGATGTCCACTTACTTTCATATAGAATCTTTTACATTTCTATTCAGAGGTAAACTGTGTCCAGGAACAAACAAGGGAATGGTAACATACAAGAGTAACATTCCTTTTACAGAAAATAACAGAATTATGGAAGAAAATAGATTGTGCTTGAGTTCACACTAAACACTCCTGTCTGATGACAGGATCAATATGTTATGCTCTTGTTTTCTTTTGCTGGAGTTTGTACTGTCTTGAAGCATAATGTCAAAAGACTATGCTGTTATAACTGGCTTCTTGGTATGTGCTGCTAATGTTAGCCACTCCTCAATCTCCCTGTCATCACTACTATCATCCCTTCTATTTTAAATCAATTGATGTTAATCTGAAATACTCAAGATAAGTGCAGAATAGACCCAGTAATTCCTTAAGCAATTTTTACATTGAACGAAAATCCAATTTTGCTGAGATATGTAAATGTCTAAAAGTTGTCTAGAGCAAGAAAACATGTTATAGTGATATTACAGTGCAGCAAATACAGTCCACATGGACATCCATATGAGTATGCATGGTTAGACCCTCCAGCTTAGGAAATAAATCAGTCTGTGCAGTACTCCACAAGGAAAGCAAAAACAGCTGAAGGAAGGAATTAAAAAAAAAAAAAAACCACAACCATAGTGGCTAAATAAAGGCATTCCTTCTGTGGGTTGGGTATTTGACTTCAACTGAAGATGAATGGAAACCGGAAAAAAAATTCCAAGGACAAATAAGAATGAAGACAATATTTTGGCCTGCAACCCTACACACACTTAACTGAGAGTAAGCCCATTGGAGGCATGGTTATTACAACTGAGTAGACATGCTTAGGTTTTCACTCTAAAACTCACTGTGAACTGCAAATTGAAATGTCACGTTGTTTTCTATAGGTTTTCTATGTGTCCTGCTTCACAGAGGATGGTTTTCTGTTTGAGAGTGTGCTTTCTTTGAAGGGCTGACCAGTTCAAATCCAGTTTGAAGAGAAATAATCCTTAGAAAGCACAGCAGAAGTTACCTATTAACAGGAAGCCTATCAACAGTTCATCAGACTAAAACAGCAAAAATCACATAGAGGCTGCCCCTAAAGGGCTGCCTGTAGCCACCTCCAGCTGTGCTGGATTCGGGCTGCAGCAACCGCACGTCGTGGCCCCGATTTAGCTTTTCCAGGGCACAAAAAGGAGCCACAAAAGTGGCTCCTTTTTGCGCCTTAGAAAGAGTATGATAGCTGTGGTGCTGTGGCTTTAAGGTGCTCCTTTGGTGCTGTGACATGTGGACGCAGAGCCAGAGGAGCACGGTGACACCGCACACCATGTGGAGCAGTGCACAGCATCATGCCTCCCTGGGGGCGGAGTCAGGGCGTGCGTCATGTGAATGCCACTCCCCAACTCTGCCCTCAGGCCAGCCTTTATGTCCGGTGTGCACAGCCCCTTAGTCACCTAGTCATTTTTATTTTCATTTAAACTTTGGCAATTGTGTTGGTATATACGCCTGTACATATAAGCCAATCTCTTCCAGTTTGCTCTTTCCTCTACAGTTCTCCCGGTCCTTGAAGCATCCGTTAAATGGTCTCCCAATCCTTGAACCATCAGCTATTTAAAAATCTCTTGTCTCCCTTCCTTCAGCAGAAGTGTTTCTACGGTCCATCTTTTTTTAATTCAACCCTGAAGTTCTGGTCCATTTTTAGGCCTATGCAACCAGAACTGAGGAAGCAAACTTCCTTGCCCAGTTCTTCCCATAGCAGCTTCCCAGATTAATCTGATAGGTTTTGAAGATTGTTGCTTCTGCCTCTGAAGGATGGAGAGGAACCATGTGAACTTTGATTATAGACAAAATGATACAACTATGGGTTTTCGTGAGGAAACAAAAGCTGGATTGGTACATACCCATAGAGGTCAGTTAGTCATCCAGATAAAGTATTGGGGTAGAGGTGATATTTGCTTGGGATGAACTTCAGAATGTGTTTTTGTGTGCTGTGAGATGTCTAAAGAGTAAGAGGTAAATTGTTTGCACAGACTGTGCACATTATTATTGTTTCTTCCTACAGTGGCTAGTTAATGATGCTCTCTACATTCTCTTTTCACCCTTGAATAGAAGCTATTTGGGACAGCCATTATTTCAAATCCCTTGGCTTTAAGTGGCAAATGGATTAGACTTTGCTAAAGGCTGTGTTTGCACTGGCTGGTTTTCAGCATGTACAGTATAATGCCATATGCACACATTGTGTGAGCAATGGCTCATGGAAATTGTATCCTAGAATGCTATGTAGAATCTATTTGTAGATTCCCCAGACTTATCATCAGTTTAGTTATGAAGGTGAAATGGCAGAGAAATTATGCAGCTTAGGGAAAGAAGAGATATTTGATAAAACAGTGCATGACATTATAGATTAAGTCATCAAGGTGGCCATAGGAGAAGAAGAGGCAGTACAGGATGGCCTAATACAAATGGAAGGAAATGAAGAGTCTCTTTAATCATCAAAGAGACGATTAACTGGTCGGATGGAGAGCATTGCAGGCAATTGTGTGGCAAACCAACAATGAACAGAAGAGAAAGCTATTTGCCTTAGAAGAAAGTGTCTGCATGTTTTTGTTACTGAGTGGAAAATAATAGTCACAAATTTTCTGGTCCTTTTTAAGAAAGGATGTCACAAAATATTGAGACCTCCCATCAAAATATTTCAACCACTGTGGATTTTTTGCCTGTATGTGAGATCAGTGTATTTTTGTCAGTGCATTTTTGTCAGCTGCAGTGATAGGAAGAAAGAAAAGGAGGTCTGACACAAAATACATTGGATATGCACAAAAGCTTGTTGCATTTTGCCCAAAACACATATTTTGCACAAAATTGTTTTTTTCCTACCAAAGTGATGTGTTTTGTGCAAAAAAGTATTTGCACCCAAAAACATTGGGGTAAAGTTTGTAGAATTCTCACCCCATGAAATGAAAACTTTTGGATTGTTTGTTTGTTTTTGTTCTCACATACAAGAATAAAGTTAGCAAAGATTTATATCTCTATCATGCATTTATACATTCATAAATCAGTTGGATTTACTTTTTTCCACCTTGGAATATATTAACTCTCAAATTTTGGAAAATAAATAGCTGAAAATTTGTGGACATTCTTATCAAAACTGGACAAAGTAAAACTGTAAAAGTCTGTTGGCATTAGCTCCCTTATAGTGCAATGGATATTTTCAGTTAAAGGTGATCTAAAGAACAGAACAAATTTATTATAAATGGAATTCCACAAGTGTAATCATTTCATAGATGCTTAAATCCTACATTTAGTTCCACCTAGAGGAGAACTGTTGAATCAATTGACAGCAACATCTGAGGCAAGCAACGGTCGCCCGCCTCGCTGGGCAGACCGTTTTGCCACTAGACGCTGTCATCTTGGCCTGAGAGGGAGCAATCAGGCAGACCCAGCAACATCAGGGATTGCCTGAAGGAAGAGGCTCCTCCCTCTTTTAACTGTCATCTTGGCCTGAGAGGGAGCGATCAGGCAGACCCACCAACATCAGGGACAGCCTGAAGGATGAGTCTTCTCCCTCCTTTAACTGTCACCTTGTATTTTGTATTGTATTGTATTGCAATTTTTACTGTACATCGCTATGATCATTGCGGAATAGTGGTCTATAAATAAAACGTATTATTATTATTATTATTATTATTATTATTAATTAAAAAAATCTAAAATTGGCCATTGTAAAACCGATCCTAAAGAAGCCCTCCCTCGACCCCCTGGTACATAATAATTATCGGCCTGTTTCGCTGCTTCCATTCTTGGGGAAGGTGATCGAGAGGGCGGTTGCGATCCAGCTTCAGACGGTCTTGGATGAAACTGATTATCTGGACCCATTTCAAACTGGCTTCCGGGCGGGTCACGGGGTTGAGACGGCCATGGTCGCCTTGGTCGATGATCTCCGTCTGAGTGTCGACAGGGGAAGCGTGTCCCTGTTGGTGCTCTTGGACATCTCAGCGGCTTTCGATACCATAGACCATGGTATCCTTCTGGGGCGCCTGGCTGAGGTGGGAATTGGGGGCACTGCGCTCCAGTGGTTCCGTTCCTACCTCTCTGGGAGGTCCCAGATGGTGCAGCTGGGAGACGTGTGCTCCAGCGAGCGGGCCCTTAAAACTGGGGTCCCTCAAGGAGCCATTCTGTCTCCCATGCTATTTAACATTTACATGAAACCGCTGGGAGAGATCATCCGGAGACATGGGGCGCGGGGTTATCAGTACGCTGATGACACCCAAATCATTTTCTCTATGTCTCCGACTGATGCAGTGACTGGGGATGGCGTCTCTCCTCTCGTGGCCTGTCTGGAGTCAGTAATGGGCTGGATGAGGGAAAACCGACTCAAATTGAATCCAGAGAAAACGGAGGTACTAGTGATAGGTTCCCCCGGTCCAGGAATGGCGGTGGTTCCACCTGTCCTGAACGGGGTCACGCTCCCTGTGAAGGACTCCGTGCGCAGTCTGGGGGTGCTTCTTGACTCGCCGCTCCACCTGACTGCTCAGGTGAATGCGACGGTCAGGAGCACCTGTTACCAGCTTCGGCTGATTCGCCAGCTGCACCCATACCTGGACCGGAGGGACCTAGAAACTGTTGTACATGCTCTGGTAACTTCGAGATTGGACTTCTGCAATGTACTCTACATGGGGCAACCCTTATACCAAACTCGGAAGCTTCAAATGGTACAGAATATGGCAGCCCGGCTGGTCACTGGCGTATCCAGGACCAGCCACATAACACCTGTGCTTAAAGATCTCCACTGGCTGCCCATTCGCTTCCGAGCTCAATATAAGGCGTTGGTTATTACCTATAAAGCCCTAAATGGCTTGGGTCCAGGATTCCTAAAGGACCGCCTCTCCCCGTACAATCCGCCTCGCACCCTCAGAACATCTGGGCAGCAACTGCTGAAGGTGCCTGGGGCTAGGTTAGCCTCTACCTCTAGAAGGGCCTTTTCCACAGCTGCCCCAGCCCTTTGGAACACGCTGCCCACGGAGCTCCGCTCATCTACCACCCTGGCCCAATTTAGGAAGGATCTCAAAACCTTCCTATTCAAGCAGGCATTCCCCGATTAAATATCCTGTGGGCCTCCCTCCTCTTCCGTGGCCATGAGGATGGGCTAACGGGGCCATTGTTATTGTTTTTAGATTGTGTATTATTGTTGTTTTATGTTTTTAACCTGTATTTGTTTGCACTCGTTGCATATTGTAAGCCGCCCTGATCTTTTTGGAAGGGCGGGATATAAATAAAGATTTTATTTATTTTATTTATTATTATTATTATTAATTGGATTTGCCTACTTGTTGATCCTTTGTTCAACAACTGATTCTTTGCATTTATTTTAGTTGGGACTAACCAGCAAGATTCCAGCCATGTAGCTGTGCATTCTTGGATGGTATATCACTATTTGATAGTGCCTTCCATGTACCACTTTCTTCTTTGGGGTTGTAGAAATATCCACTATGAACTCCCCATTTCACAAAAGGACTATAAACAGGTACACTGGCAGATACACAATCAGTTGCACGATGTCAATATTCAGAAGAAGGGTGGGGGTTGTAGCATAACCAACATGTGGATACATCAGTGTAGATCTGCACTCTATAAAATCTCAGATACTATCAACCTTCTGTACAGGCCAGAATCAAGAAGTAAAGCAATTACTGCAATGCTAAATATGCTGAACATGGAGAATGCAGGTGAACAGTGCTATATTTAATAGAAGGTGACAGCCACAGACACTATCAAGCACAACCTTAACAGATCCATTAGGTTCCTCCCCAAGCCATGATTTTAGGAAGGACCCATATAAAGGATTCATTCATGGCCAGAGGCTAATCAAAATTCTTTTTAAAGAAGCAGGACATTCCATTCAGCATGGTGCAGCAATAAGAGCTTTTTGGTAGTGAAAATAACCTCACAGTGATAGATTGGTACACAGTGCTGTCTCTTCTCCCTTCATCTCTCTAAATATATATATGTAAAACCTCCTCTTTTTCCTGTCAGAATTCTTTTCTTCTTCTTTTTCTTTGTCATGCATACTAAGTGGCCACCAATAATGTTGAAATAGCATTCTTCTTGGCTCTTGCCTTTGTAGCCTTCCTTGAGAGAGCTGATGGTTAATTTTTACTATTCATAAGTCATATGGCTAATAAAGAACATTTTTGACCTTTCACATAGTGATCATTCTGAGCCCACCACTGACTCCCACATGTTTGGCACATCTGTCTTCCTTTATGTCAGATGCCCCCTTCTTCTCTAATAGACTTTTTAAAAAAGTGTCCAGAAAAAGTATTGTATAAAAACCACCCCGAATGAGGTGGGGTGCGGGAAAACACTTGAATAGTTATTTAAAAGTCATCTTAATTTTCAACATTTGACAGAATAAAGTTCAGATGTTTCCATGCTGGTCTCAGTGTGGGTGGATATTTGAAGTTTTTGAAAAACAAGACACACAATTTCCAAAAGATAGAAATTTTAATACCTTTCATCTGTTCAAGAGCATGCTTCTGACTTTAAAGCAAAGATTCTCTGGTGCTTATAAGTCAATTGACTTGTTAAAGCTTTTTTTTTTATTATTTTAAAGGATTGTGCAACAATTAACATTTTCCTTTATTCTCTTTGAGCTCTGGGTGCATCTGTCATTTATTCTAACAAAGGATCTTGGGTTGTCCCATAGGAAATAAGGAAAATTTGTCCTAGTCTCCAACAAATGGTTGAGGACAGGAAGATAGTGTGTTTCAGTAATGTATTTGTTTTGTTTGAAGTTCAGTCATAGACTTTCAATTATGCTGTAAATTCTGAACACCTACAACTGCCACCATAAGAAGCCAATTTAGGGCTGGCAGGGCCAAACCAAAACTTTTTGCTATCTAGGGCAAAGGACAGGATGCTCCCTCCACCCCAGTTCTGCCAGTTGGATACAGACAAAAGAATAACATATTTTAACAGGTATGGGGGCAACAAACCAGTGTATTAAAATAGGACAAACCATGTGGTGTACACAAAGCTCTGTCCACTAACAGGTACAAATAGCTGGGAAACCGAGGAGAAAGCTGACCCTTAGCATCTACTGCCCAACCTTAGTCTGCTTAATGGTAGGGACAGTGCTGGGGCACAACTTCTGTCCTTAAATGTCAACAGGCCTGTATTTTGTTGTGACTTTCATAACGTTCTGGTTGGGAGAAGCTTGCAGCTGTGATAGGAGTACCCAAATACAGACATGTCAATAGCATTTCTAAACCATTAGTGTGAATGAATGGTCATATAGCATACTAGCTAGCTTTCAAAACATGATGGAGAAGCAGATGTCCTAGCACTCTGATGGTTGGCATTAGTTCCAATTCTTTCCTTTTCTTTTCTTGTGTTCTTCTCAGGGCCAACCCTATTGTTAGGCGCCAAGAAGAAGACTTTAGAGAATATGGCAATAAATTGTTATTTATTTGTATAGGAAGACAATTTTCTATATTGCATGACAGAATAACTTGGCTGGCTTTGGGAAGAAATCAAAAGAGTTAATGATTGGACCACATTTCCCAGAATGTCTCAGCTAGCATGGCCAAGAGAACCTTGAGTTATATGGATGGGACACCATTTGTTGCCCTGCTACAGGCACCAAAATGTCTTAGATCAGCTGTGATTTATCTGCATCAGTGCTTCTCAAAGCTGGGTCCTCCAGGCATCTGGGACTTCAGCTCCTGGAAGGTCCAACCTGCATGGTCAATGCTAAGGAATGTGGGGACTTGAAGGTCCAACATCTAGAGGACAGAATCTTGATTAGTATAGAGCTGAATCATGGCCCAGTGGGTTTTTTTTTTGGGGGGGGGGGAATCTCAATACAAATATATTTTAACTTCAGTAACAGGAAAGCGATACTATCTCTGAAATCGATTAGCTAGTTAAGTATAGCTTCTTTTACATCACCTATTCAGCATAGACATCACATCACCATTTAACCCAGCAGCAGTCTAACAGACTGCAGCCAGGATTTGGCATGGAGGCAGGGATTATTGCATTGTGAATTGCTACTGAATTGCTGGGTGCCAGCATCCTGTGTCCCAGCCATGTTCAGCCAGCCTGTTTTGAAACTCAGGAAGCTTTCATTTTCAAAAGGGGGCTGGCTGAGCACAGCTGGGACACGGGATGCTGGCACCCAGTGATTTGGCAGCAACTTGCAATGAGATAATCCCCGCCTCCATGACGCATCCTGGCTGCAGCACGTTAGGCTGCTGCCAGGTTAAAAGGTAATGCAATAACATCCATGGTGAGGAATGTTGGGAGCTACACCCAAACAATATTTAGAAGGATACACTTTGCTAATTCCTGCTTTAAGTGATAACTTGTTTCACTATTTATTTTTCACTTGGAGATTTGTTGAGATGGTGAGGATAAGGCTGATACTGAGGTTGATGGTAAAGGAGAATGAGGAGGTGGGAAGCTGAAGCATCTTAGGAAGTTGTTGAGTTGCCCTTTCAATGAAAAGCATTTGATAATTGGAAGAATGAGGCATTTGGGCTGGACTGAAACCCATAAGAGATCTGGGGGAATGAATACAATGCTTCATCTAGTAGATAGATAATAGTAGCTTGTGTCACTGGAACTGAATCTCACTGTAGGGATTCTGTGGACCATAGAGTAAGCTGGGATCAAATGGCCCACTAGAGATTCTTCCTTCATCTAAGCCAGCAGCAGATGAGCAAAATTAACCTTCTCTTTGCTAGACATAGCACTATTAGTTTAGTATGCACTGTTGGCTGCATAAAATTCTTCAGCAGGTGAGATTTAGTCAAACATATCTTCCAGACAGCAGGAAAAGTAGTAACATGGTGGTATCAATATAAATGAAGCAATAGTGGCCTCTTCAAACATAATGAATAGTGATAAAGGAGCCTATGGATCTGTGGGTGTGAGGCCCATGCAGCCATTAACATGTGATGCCTTTATCTTTTCTATTATTTTTGAGAGCTTTATTCCAGACTACTGGCTCATGCTTAGCCAGGCAGGGGAAGCAAGGATTTAGTGAGATGCTTTTCACCGAGGGAAAGTGTGTGACAAATAGCACGCATGAGGTAATATAATGTTCTGAGCATGTGGTGCTCGGTGGATTGCATATGTTTGACTTTATGCAGTTTTTGTTACCAAGCATCAATTTCTATGACTTCAACATTCAGCCGCAGAATGGCATAATTTTGGTTCTTAAACAACACTGTCATTATATGGGAATAAAACATGGCAGTTGTTAAAAGCATAAGCGAACTGCAACGTTACTCATTTGCCTTGTTTCCATACAGCAAAGTAGAAAGGAAGGTATAATAACTGGTCTAGCTCAGAGAGGGTTTGAGTTCCCATTTAGTTCTTTGTCCTCCATCCTGGCTCTCTTACTATTACTATTATCCAATTCAGTTCCAGTTGCATTCCAAATCAACTCATGATCCCAATCCAGCTCAGTTAGGAATGCCAAACGAAGTCCAGCAACTAGTAGCAAGAGGTAGCCGTACTGTTAGGCGAAGTAAGACAATTGCCCAAGAATTACAGCCACCATTTCATAGAGATGGGCATTTGTACTTTATATCCTGTGGCTCATAGACACTAAGCTGTGCACCTGAAGTTGCCTCTGGCAGGACTGGATGGAAAACAGGGAATAGTGGCCAGTTGTTAGAGGCTGATGGTGTGTTAGCAATTTATCCAGAAAATTAGTGAGGAAAGGATAACACATTAAGATAATTACTAATGTGCAATAGGTAGTTAGGTAGGCATATAAGAGGATATGTAGATGAACAGAGAGAAAGAGAAAAAGAGAGATAGAATATTTGATTATTTTCCTAGAGAGGGAGCATTTTTTAACAACTAAGATCTTTTGAAATTCACCTTCCATTACCATACATTGGCCTGTTACAGACAGGCCAAAATAAAGCTGCTTCGAGTCACTTTGGAGGTATGGTATTTCAAGATGCATGAGTCCTAAGAGTGCAAAACCACACCAAAGCTGGCATTCCCAGTCCTTAGGACTGGAGCGTGGCTTTGGTGCAGCTTTTGGACTCTTAGGACTCATGCATCATTGAAATACCATCCTCCAAAGTGACTCGAAGCTGCATTATTTGGCCTGTCTGTAACGGCCTAAAAATCTTATGAGGATGATGGTGAAAATCACATCGCTAATTTGGCTCCTGCCTCCCTCACCTCTGTAGAATTGGAGAGAAGGACAGGCCCATGAATTTTGAATAAAACATTTTTCATCTATGACAGTAAAAAACCTTCCCTTGCTTCTCTGTCTTCAACAAAGAGAAAGAAGTCCCTCTGCATATGTCCGAAAGAACTAGACTTTTAAGTGAAGATCCAGCTGTGTATTGAAAGATTTGTTGCCTCCAGAATTTAATTCTTGAGATTCATTTAAGTTGAAATTGCCACTTATGTCATCACTTCAGTTAAAAAATATTTAATTAAGTTGCCCCTTTGTTGCCAAATTTCAAGTTAATTCAAATGCTGGCTCCATATTGCAGTTATGGATCCATAAACTGCTCCGTATGCTGTAAGACTATGTAGTCATGATATGGCACCTTTGCCACAATAATAAATGCCCCCCCTTCAGTCCATTTAACAGCCAGCAGTTGCAATAAATGAATAATAATAATAATAATAATAATAATAATAAGTTTATTTGTATTTTCCCGCTTCTTTCAACGGATCAAAGCGAATACAACCAAAAATCTCCATACAGTGGCAATCATGTCTAAAATACATATCATAAAAAACAGAGTATAAAAATTTCAATACAATAATTGCAGGGTAGCGGGCAGTTTACCAGAAGTGGGGGTTTCCTAAAGTTCTTATAGAAGGTCAGGTGGGTATGCCGCCAGAAGAGATCCATCTTAGTGCCTTCTTAAAGGCACTAGGGTCGTGATAAGATGGATCCCCTGGCAGATTTGGTCCAATAACCTGGGGGCCATAGCTGTGAATGCTCTTTTAGAAGTAGCTGTTAGTCTGACCCTTGGGTAGGGTAATAGATTCTTCCCTGTTGTCCTGAGGGTGGGGGGTGGATTGTGTAGGGAGAGGGGTTCCCTCAATTAACTCGGGCCCAAGCCATGTAGGGTTTTAAAGGTAACAACCAACACTTTGTATTGTGCCTGGAAGCTAATTGGCAGCCAGTGTAAGGATTTTAAGACAGGTGTTATATGATCTGACCTGGAAGTTCCAGTGATCAATCTGGCTGCTGCATTTTGAATTAATTGAAGCTTCCGAACCTGGTACAAAGGTAGCCCCATGTAGAGCGCATTGCAGAAATCTAAACGAGAGATTACCAGTGCATGTACCACCATTTTAAGGTCTTTTCGGTCCAGGTAGGGACATAGCTGGCTTATCAACTTCAGCTGGTACCAAGCACTCCTGGCCATCGCATCCACTTGAGATGATAACTGTAGAGATGGGTCCAGGACTACTCCCAAACTGTGAACTTTGTCCTTAGGGGTAAGTGTGACCCCGTCCAAGACTGGGTGACAAATCTCCGTCCCTGGACTTGAGGTACCTATTACGAGTACCTCTGTTTTCTCTGGATTCAGCCTGAGTTTGTTTTCCCTCATCCAGCCCATTACTAACCCCAGGCAGACATCCGAGGAGAGATGCCATCCTTAGTCACTGTATCACTCAGACACATAGAGAGGTAGATCTGGGTGTCATCAGCGTACTGATAACACCGTGCCCCATGTCTCCAGATGATGTCTCCCAACGGCTTCATGTAAATGTTACATAGCATGGGGGACAGAATGGCACCTTGAGGGACACCAGATGTCAGCTCTCTCTTAGAGGAGCAACTATCCTCCAGCCTCACCATCTGGAATCTGCCCGAGAGGTAGGAACGGAACCACTGGAGCGCAGTGCCCCCGATACCTAACTCTCTCAGGCGTTTCAGAAGGATACCATGGTCAATGGTATCGTAGGCCACTGAGATATCCAAGAGTACCAACAGGGCCACACTTCCCCTGTCAATGCCCAGGCCGAGATCATCAACCAAGGCAACCATGGCCGTCTGAACTCCGTATCCTGCTCTGAAGCCTGTTTGAAATGAAAGAGGTTGTTCAGCTGCTGACTGGGGTGCAAGGAGGAGGATGCTTCCCAATACTTCCCAGCAGTGAATGAGACTGCAACTATCTGAATCAGGACATCTGTTGCAATTTTATTTATTTTGAATGGTTAAAGAAACTTGAGAAACGATATGCCAAGTATGTCGAACTTTGGGGTGAACATGAGGAATAACATATAAGTTTCACGGCTCTAGGCCATTCCCTTCTTAGTTGGGCTGAGAACTTTTCAGCACCCCCTTGTAAGTAGCCAATGTAAGATAGCAGCTGTTGATCTTAGCTAGTTAGTTCCTATCATTGTCCTCATGACCCTGAACAAAGAAACTGCCAATTCAGTATAGTGGAAGATAATATTCCATCATCAGTGTAGAAGGAAGACTCAATTATCAATTCTGTTGCAATTTACCCAGGGAATGGCATATGTCTCCACTTTGAATTAATTTACCACAAACAGCAGAAATGACTTTCGGTATATATTGAATTAGTAAATTTTCACTTGTATTTTCATATCAGTTGAATATCAGTATGACTGATTGTAGTATGTAGCTGTGTCCAAGAATGTAAAAAATAACAACATGGCTTAATCTTGTTCTTCAGTTAGCATGGTAGAGAAGTGATAATAAAAACAGAGGAAGATGATTATCAATACTTTTAAAACCAAAGCACCTATGATATATTGTGGCTTTTGGAGTTATCAAGATCTAGATGGCTAACATAATGTGTTTATCCCACTACATAGTGAAACAATGTCGAAGAGAATGATATGCACATTCTCCTGCCGTGATGACGAGAACATTAACTGTACGTGGCAAAGCATAGCCCTTTGATTGAATGAGCTAGATAAGTGTAAAGTGCGCATCAATTTAATTATTTACCATCATTGGCTCACTAATTACCTAAGTTAAAGAGCTAAGAAGGCAAGAAGCATGAGCAACATCCCAAAGTAGTAGCAATTTCAGCATTGAAAGCAAATGAGGATTTTAATTTACAGAAGGGCAACTAATAACACCAAAGTTCAGAAATAAGTGTCTGTTCCAGGTCCTTGATTTGTAAATAGATTGATTTGCAAACAAATATAAGCAAAGCAACTTGCAGGGCATATTAAACCATAGCAGACTTCACCCTACTTATTACCTATAAATGTTTTCAATAATGTGGCCTTGACTAGCTGTGCATTTACAATACAGTTTAGGCCAAGCTTTCAAATGTTGACTGCAGAAAAATGATAAAGGATATCAAATCATTATCCAAAGGTCTTGTTAAGAGGTGGTTGGCTGGTCAACAAAACAAGCTTGGATCATGCAGTGAAGAAACTACTGAATTTGCTTTGACTTGCATTACTAAGTAGGTTCCAGCCTAATCCCCAGTGCATTTTGGTAATTGCTTCATACCATACGTATATTCTTAAATTCTCTCTGTCTCTCTATTTCCCTTTTAGAAAAAAGAAAAAAAGCTATTTGAGGAGGAAGGCCTTTTCAGTACTACATGCAATTGAATCCTTATTGTCACGTTTAAGGGGAAGGGTTGTTTATATCAGTAATTCTCAAGAAGATTGAGCTTCCAGAATCTCTGACCATGTCTAAACCTGAGTCAGCAGTGTAATGTGGCCAAAAAAGTAAACGTGATTCTAAACTGACTCCACAGGAGTAGAGTGTCCTGATCAAGAGAAACAGTGGTGCCACTCTATTTTGCTTTGGTCAAACATCCCCTGGAATACAGTGTCCAGTTCTGGACAGTTCAGGAGGAGTGTTGATAAACTGGGATGTATCCAGAGGAGGGCAACCAAAATGGTGAAGGATCTGGAAACCATGTCTTATGAGGAGAGACTTGGGGAGTGGGGTATGTTTAGCCTGGAGAAGAGAAGGGTAAGAAGTGACATGATAGCCATCTTTAAATATCTGAAGAGATGTCATGGAGTGAGCTTGTTTTCTGCCTCTCCAGAGTCTAGGACATGGAGCAATGGATTGAAACTATAGGAAAAGAGATCCCACCTAAACATTAGGATTTTACTATAAGAGTTGTTTGAGAGAGGAATCAACTGCCTCAGAGGAATGTTTTTCTTTGAAGGGGGCATTTGGTTTTATAGAGGGCTTTAGTTGTATATTTTTGCATGCCAGGGGATTGGACCTGATGCCTCTTTGGTCCCTTCCAGCACTAAGATTCTATTATTCCAAGTGTTCATACAATCTAATCTCAGATGTTTGGTAGGAAAAGTTAGCACATAACTGCACATTTAGGGCTAAATCCAATTTCAGTCCTAGTTTAAGTAACCACATGAAATTAATGGAAATTAATGTTAGTGTTGATTAATAAGTGTCACTGATTTCATTGTGATTACTCTAGTTGGGACTACAGTTGGATTTAGCCCACACTTCCTGCAATAGGTTGCGATTTGATGATTTAGAACAGATATCTTTTTTTTAAGGAAGGCTATGTAATTTTAAAAATCAGGACTCCAAAATTGTCTTGGATTAATATACACATGCACCCTCAAATCATCTGTTGTATGGTGACTCCACAAACTTCATAGGGTTTGCTTATGCAAGTAATACTCAGAGGTGATTTTCCAGTTCCCTCCTCTGTATGTATAGCCCTATCCTCCCTTCAAGACATTGATTTCTCTGCTGTCTGAATAACTGCATAGGGCTGTAGTCTTCCTTATTGTACATCATTATTTCTTGTTGTCCCTTCTTTTAAGGCTTTTCATTCTGAAATCAGCAGAATGAAGACAGAATTACCATAGCAAGTCTTAAACCACAGCCACAAGCTACACCTTGATGGACAATCCCTCTTCATTCTGTCTGCTATATGCATAAAATAGATATTAAGGAAATAAAAATGAGCATTTATTTTGTGGCTGCTACATCACTATGATTCACTGTTTTATATAAGCTATAGTCATAGCTTGCTTTGGATGACTGAATCGTGTTCATTGTGTTTGGATGCTATTATCATTCAGCCACCTGTATTTTTTTTAATACCTATAAGCACACATGATGGTAAACAGGAGAAGAAACATTTTATGGCTCCAAGAAATTGCCTCAGTGACAAGAATGCTTAAGATTAATCAACAGCAAAAACCATGATGTGGAATCAAATTAACAATATACTGGAAACTAATGATTAACAGCATATTAGTTGCTTGAAGCTGCATGTAGACAAGAGAAGGACGATGGGTGGATACCAGACAACATCTTTGCTCTTTTATAAATGTGTTAGTAATAATGAATCAATACTCTAATCCCAACGGGCAGTAATGCAATAAACCTTGTTAAGTGTGTACAGAAACAGTGGATATGCTGATAACAGAAGAAGAGGAATATGGAAGTTTGGAAGTAAGGTTTGTGATGCTCATGTTGTGCTTAAGCTGGAAAAAAAAGACCACTCATAGTCTAATATGGAAAAGGTTAACCCTGAAATGTAATTAAACTATCAATAAAATGAAAAACCATTTAAAACATACAATAAAGAACTATTTTTAAAAGTTTCCAAACAGCACATTTAAAAACAGCACATTGCTCTGTTAAAGGGGTTTCCTTAAGTAACATTCAGATTTGTATAATTCTGTTTAGTGGTTAGGTATTTCATTGTGGAATAACTGGTATATTCACTGGTGGATGAATGACTGGTGGATTCATCTGTTATATGGACTATGGAATCAGGTGAATTTTATAATTCTAGAGGCAGACTAAAAAAAAGGAGTGGAAATGAAGCCTTCATTGAAAAGGGTTTGGGGAAAAAAGGCAAGAATGATGCTGGACAGAAAGTAGTTAAATGTGTTCTTTTCCTGAGTTGAAGATTTTTGGTTGGGTGGGGGTTTATATCTAGATAGTGTTTAAGTGTTTATATTATGCTTTGAACAGGATGGCATTATATCATTGACAAATAATAGCAAACTTTACTAAATTCATGGGCTCTCCATAAGTCAACAGGAGACTTGAAATTACATACTAATGCTGCTGCTACTCCTAAACTGCAAATCCCAGGATTCCATAGGATGCTGCCAAATTATGATGCTGTACTTGTAAAGTCTTAAAGGAAGTAGAGTTTCCTGCACTCTTATAATGTTATTTTTAAAAGCTGGAAGTAGGCCTTTATTTTCACATTTTTTGGCCATCTGCATGGTCCCTAGAAGAGGATGCGAGGGGCAGAAAAGCTATCTTGATCTACAGGAACCAGACTTGGGCAGCTCCGTATTACACTTTCCACCTTACCTTACCTCACTTCACCTCCATACATCATGGTTCTTCAATAGTACCTCTACCATTTTATTTTCAAATATGGTATTGATTCAAAGAAGTCTTTTCACAACAGAGTAATAAAACCTGGTGCGGTTCCACCAGTCATTGCTCCAGTCAGTGCTACTGATGCGATGTCAGTTGCTTTTGCTTTTTATTTAATTTTGTGATTAAAGTTTGTATTGATTTCCCTGCAGGATAGAACATATCAATATCTTTGGTTTCAGAGGAGTATACAGCAACATGAAAACATAAAAAGGACTGAGGATAAAATGAGATGTTTTATTTTAAATTTATGAGACCGCAGTTGTGTGAGTCCCTTGAGCATGCCACCAGAAACGCCACTCAATTGCACAGTTCAGCCTTTGTACAAAGAACCATGTCTCTCTGGTGCTGGCTGAATTGCAGGCATACATTTTTTAAACTAAAGAGATGCAGGGTGGAGGAGAGCTTATTTAGGAATTAGGAGGAACTAACACTATTATATAGAAAGCTTTTAAGCTATCAAATGAATTTCTCCAAACGTTACCATAAATCACATAAGCTTGTCTTTCCTATGCAATTGGAAAATGCAATTTATGTTGTCCAAAAAGGAGAGACCCTTATATATGTTCAGGAATATTCCGCTTATCTCCCCTGACCCCCCCCCCCCAAAACATAGTCTATTTTGAGTTCAGAGCAAAACATGAAACCCAAGCCTCTCAACTGGATATCCTGCCATATCCATAAATCCAAAAGCAGAATGTATCATTCAAGTTCTTGCATGCATTTATATTATTGGGTTCCTTAACAGGAGCAAACAAAGGGGCCTAATGTAATGTAATTTAATGTAATGTAATTTAAGTCAGGTGTGGGGATCCTTCAGGAGTTGTTGGACTTCAACTCCCAGCATTCTTTGGCAATGCCGGCTAGTGCTGTTGGGAGCTGAACTTCAGCAACACATAGAAGGCTATATGATTCCCTCTTCAGAATTAAGATCATTGTCCCATCTCTTTGGTCTAAACTTAAGTTTTATTCCCAGTTAGAGTGATTCCATCGTATCAATAGATTTTTACATATGTGTTGACTGACAATGTTCCAATGGAACTGGTGGGTCTATTCTAGGTGGGACTAATAGTGGTGTGTGTGTGTGTGTGTGTGTGTCATCTTCAACCATAGATCTGTATATATGCTTCAGAAACTATCTGTCTGCTATACTGACCAGGAAGCCAGATCAACCAGCTTCATAGCTTCTGTGATTTTTCTTGTTTGGTACTGAGTTGACAAATCCTTCAGACATTTTGGACAAAAAGGAGAATTTCTGGATTCGTAGACCTAAGACCCTAGCTCCACATAGCCCAAGTCTAGAGGATAATACCATCACCCACTGAAGAATGCTGAAAGCAGAGTTTTCTATGTGCCACCTTGAATGCAGCTCAAATTTCATCTTGAGCCAGTGAAGAAGGTGGAAGTCAAAATGTTTTGCTCATTTAATATTTTAATTCTATTTGTTAATTACTTCAGTGTGTGTAAAATTCAGAAACATAGCCCTGTTAGTCTGGAATATTCATATGCATGAGGATCTTGTAGCACCTTTGAGACAACGGAGGTTATCGCATGCAATTTCTGCACTGGGAAGGACACTGGAACTAAACCTCGAAAACGAATCCCATCGCTTTGCGCCATCACTTGGCAGTAGGCAGTCCATATGCAACCCAGGCTTCTCCCAGGTTTCTCCTGCAGATTTTTATATATGGGATTTTCCTGTCTATGAAAAGCAGCACAAGAATTCTTCAGTTGCATACAGGCTGCCTACTGCCTGGTGATGGAGCAATGCAATGGGATCTGTTTTTGAGATTTAGATCCCGCATCCCAGTCCCGGTGCAGAAATGGCATGCAATAATCTCCTGTCTCCTTGCAGTTTTGTAAGATGTTACAAGATCCCCTAAAATGTGTGTTTGTGTGCACACACAAACACACACACACACACACACACACACTAATCTGCTACTTTATGGAAAATCAAAAGACAAAATGGTAGGTATAGAGTTAATTCTCTTCAAATTCCAAGGCTCCATGAAAATCACCTGTCTGCATTCTTCTCACTATTGTGGAATTCTTTCTGTTAGAGAATATGATTTTCACAATAGTTATGGATGCTGCAGTTCTACTCATGATCAACTATCATATGCTACTATTGCTCAATATGTTTTATTGCTGTCAATGCATCATAAATTGATTGCTATCAATGGGGCTAGAAGCATCCAGGAAAGAAGCTAAAGACAAATGCAAACCACTATTAGCAGTGTAAATATTTGCTGAATTCTATAGCAATACTAGCAATTGATTATCAATGTATTCCTGCTTCAGCTTAACCCACTCTTGTTTTTTTCACCCAGAGAAAAGGGATCATAAACACACTGTTCATGTAATATTTATCTAGCAAAAGATTGTTTAGACCTAAAATGAAAAACACAGGATTTAGGTTCTGATAAGTCTTGTCTCTGTGAAGGCAAGTGGACAAGATGACCTTTCAAGGAATGTTCCGTCCAGCTGTGCAGTGCTATGAAAATAAAGATAATGTAAGGCAAAGCTGCCGAAAAACACTAGGGGGGCTTGAGGATTTCATTTAATCTGCATGTTCAGGTAGACAAATATAAATTGTTCTTTGCAGCCTTATACCTCAGGGGTAGGATTTGAGAGGCCTATGGGCTTGATGTGATCCCCAGGGCCAGAATTGTGGCCCCCAAAGCCTTGAAGAGCAAACTCAATTCCATCATTGTTTATAAGAGAATTTTGCTTCATTTGGAAGGTCTAGTGCAGTCTCTAGAAGGTTGTGGGGAGGAGAAAAACAGCCTCCAGGATACCCACAGCTTGCTCAGCTCTATACTGATAGACTGGAACACAGTTATGATAGAATCATTGAATCCTAGAGTTGGAAGAGACCACAAGTACCATCCAGTCCAACCTTCTGCTGTGCAGGAATACATAATCAAAGCACTTCTAACAGATGGCCATCCAGCCTCTGCTTAATAACTTCCAAAGAAGAAAAGTCCACCATTCTCTGAGGGAGCGTATCCCCCCATCAAACAGCTCTTACCATCAGGAGGTTCTTTCTAATGTTTAGGTGGAATCTCTTTTCCTATAGCTTGAATCTATTGTTCTGTTCTCTAGAGCAGCAGAAAACAATCTTGCTCCATCCTCATTATGACATCTCTTCATATATTTAAACATGGCTATCATGTCACATCTTAGCCTTCTCTTCTCCAGGCTAAATATACCCAGCTCCCTAAGTCTCTCCTCATAGGACATGGTTTCCAGACCCTTCACCATTTTGGTTGCCCTCCTCTGGACACACTCCAGCTTGTCAAAATCCTTCTTGAATTGTGGTGCCCAGAACTGGACACAATATTTCAGGTGAGATTTGACCAAAGCAGAATAAAATGGTACTATTACTTCCTTCAATCTTGCTTTGTATCCTTCCCTGAAATTTGCAATATATATATTTGGCTGAAGGCATGTTCCATCTTGAGGACAAAATATGAGTAACAACACTCATACTAAAACAGAAAAATAATTCCATTCTGTTCATAAATAATTCAGTCATCAGTATAACAGCAGGAGATGGAATAATTCATAGAATCAACAGCTTAAACCTCAAGACAGAATGGCTATGCATTGTAGACTCTTCAAGAGGTGGACAAAATTCATAAACTCAACACATTTTGAGGATATACAATCTACCTTGACTTTGGGCATCAATGTTTGGTGCCTTTACTCTCATTTCTGGTAAAACCTTACAATAAATGATTTGAAAGACATTCAGCCATACCACCACTGCAACACTGTGAAATCAACATCAGAGGTTGAATCTACACTGCAGAATTAATGCAGTTTGACAATGCTTTAACTGCCATGGCTCAATATCATGGAATTCTGAGGGTTGCAGTTTTGTGAGATATTTAGCCTTCTTTGTCAGAGAGCTCTTGCATCAAAACAAAGTAGAAATCTGAGGCTTCCTTAAGATGGAGCCATGATAATTAAAGTGGTGTCAAACTGCATTAATTCTGCATTGTGGTAGTAGCCAAAGGCTCTATTGGACTGGTAAGAACAAAGGACAGGGCCTTCTCAGAAGCAACCCATTCTTGCTGTGTGGCCTTGTGTCTGTGGCATTATTTGATTTATTTGTCTCGTTGTTTCTATAAGAGTTTTGTTGTGTTTATAATTCTAAATTTTGCATGCTACCTCAGGAGGAGGTATCCCGTAGGTGAGAAGAATGTGTGAGAAGAATGAGATCACAAATCTGGCTTATGATCTTGTAAATATTGAACAGAGCGCCAGCCAACAGTCTTTCCAGACCCACCTCCAGTCACTGCTAATCAAGAAGAATGAATAGTGATTAACAAGCTTGAGCAATTACTTTTGATGCAGTTTAAAAAAAAAAAAATAAAGTCCAGTTCTGCTTCAAATGAACCACTTGCTCAAAAAGTAGGAATTTTCTTTCTACAAGAAGCATAACCTTTTACAAAAGGATTTTGTTATACTTTTAAGCATAAAGACAACAGCAAGATAATCTTTCTTCTTTCCCCAAATACAGATGCACCCCAAATTTACATGGTGCATCTGTACATATGTATCTGGGAGTAAGGCCCACAGAAGTCAATAGGGCTTTATCAATAAAAGTAAGAGTAAACATCCCCACCCAAAAAAAGAGTTACACACAAGGATTTATCTTGAGTTATGTTTCAGGTGTAATACAACTTTGGAGAACAAAATTATGTATTAGTTAGCATGTTATTTTAACTAGTTAATACCAGATCACTGTTGTTACCTTTTTGAAACATGCACCACTTAATTGTTGGATTATATCTCAAGAAAAGCTTCCCACACCTCTTGGAAACTTCTGATCAAATTTACTCCTAAACAGCAAAGGAGCTTGTGAATGAGCCAGCTTGGGGAGCAGATATTTTCATCCCGATCTCAATCACAGGTGGAAATTTTTACTGCCAAAGAGCCTTGAATCCACTCACTGTTAAGTAATGTGATTTTAATGAGTTGCATGCACTTAGTCTAAAACAAACACATTTGCCTTTGCATATGAAAAGGACTGAACAAGATACTGAAGCTTCTAGGCAGCAACTGCAACATGCCCTAGGGCCTAAGGTCTCTGATTCCTGACAAACTGCATTGCAATGAGGGAAAAATTAATGAAAATGGTGAGGTGTGTGAGTTTTAAAAACAACAATACATATACAACATATTATATAATCTGGTAAGCAGGCAAAACTGAGCTGCTCTTGGAAATGGTTTTGTGAACAGCTGATGATGGAGAAGAGTGTTGGGTCTACTCATAAGGCTGTGTCAAGCCAGCTGCAACATCTGCAACTGTAAAGAGACCCAACCATCCTGTGGAAAAGCATCAGTGTGGGTCTAGGATAATTGCTACCAGGCGGACCACAGATGTGTAGGCCTGGTCTACTTAGATGGTGGCCTCTCAGTTCTGCAAGATGCTAATTTGCTACCACTCAGATATATATAATACATATGACACAGAGTACATCTATATTAACTCTATAAAGGCTTGACACTTCAGTATCCCCTGCTCAATTATTGCATGGTGACAAAAGCCGTTTGACCTCTCAATCAGCCCTACTTCTGGATTTGCTTAGAAAACTACTCTCAAAGCAAATCCCTTTCTACAGAGCACTGCTGAAATTCACAAGGAGTTGTGGTCAGTATCTTGCAGCTGTGGAGAGGGGTGTGTGCAGGGATGAGAAAGGTTATATTAGAACTTCAGCAAAAAAATCCTTCAAATGTCTGAAGGGAAACAAAGCCAAGAAAAATGGTACATCGTGTTGATACTTGGGCAGCTGCCAAAGTAAAGAAACTTGCAGATTTTCAGGGACAAGAGGCCATGAGAAAAGATTTTTTTTTCATCTTTCAAAGGGACATCAAAATATACCAGAGGATATTTTTCATGCACTTGCCAGAGACTTGATGGATCAGCAAAGGAGCACTGGTGTAGAAGTCAAATCAAGTAATTAGGAGGAGAACTCAAAGAAAGGAAGGAAGGGCAGATTTATTTCTAACTGAAGGTAACTATTACGGAACAAGCAACTGTCATTGAAAGGTTTTACATGGAGATGGGACAGCATTTGAAGAGGAGGCAATTTTTAAAGAAATTGCTTAGAGGAAAAACTGATTTAGACTTTGATGGGGGAATCAAATGAAAAAGCAGACAGGGCTAGTACTGCACTTTTAATAATCATACATTTCAGCAACTGTAGTTTGTCAGGCAAGCTATACCACGTCGTCTTCACAATTATTAAAGGTACAGTCAAATCCTTATATATCTAGCCACTCTAATTCTTGAACTAATGCTGAAGATAATAAAATCATCAACATCACCATCATCATCATCTTGTTTATTTACACCTCACTCTTTTCACAAAATCGGGCCTCAAGGTAGTTTAGAAATTAAAATGCTGTTAAAAATGTACAAAAGTCAGTATTAAACAGAACTAAACTTTAAGAGTATTAAAACAATTTAAAATGTAGTGGGCCACTTGTATGCACTGGGATCCGCAATGGATACGAAAATCTATGGATGCTTACGTCCCATTAAATACAATGTCATAGTAAATTGATGTCCCATATACAAAATGGCAAAATCAAGGTTTGCTGCTGCTGCTGCTGCTGCTTCTACTACTACTACTACTACTACTATTACGGAATTTAGATATTTTTCAATTTTTTTCAAGTCACAGATTTTTGAATCCATGGGAAAGGAATCTGGATACAGAAGGGCAATTTTATAAACATTACAATGATAAAAACAATTCAAGAATACAATGATCATCAACCTCGCCACTTTATATCCCACCTTTCTCCCAGACTGTGATTCAAGGTGGCTTACAAAAAGGCAATAAAGGGCCACACACACACAGTTAAGAACACACAAAAATTGAGATTATAGCTGCTGGCACACTGGAGTAGGACACTGCTTTAACTGTCATGGCTCCATCCTATGGAATCCTAGGATTCATAATTTTGTAGTATTTAGCCTTCTCTATCAGTTCATTCTGGTGCAACACCAAACTATAGATCCCAGAATTTTGTAGCATTGGGCCATGGCAGTTAAAGCAGTATCAAACTACATTAATTCTGCAATCTAGAGGAAGCCCAAAACAGTATTAAACGACTGGCATAATTTAAACCATTTAAAAATTACTTTAAATTGAAGATTAATAACAGTTGTTTACATTTTCTTCTTCTTCTGTTTTTCCTTCAAATGCCAAATAAAAATTGTTGAATTAAAAACAGTTGTTTATTGTAATATGCCTTTAACTCATTTCAAACTTATGGTAACCATAAAGCAAGCCTATCTCAGGGTTTTCTTTGCAAGATTTCTTCTGAGGGGTTTGCCCTTGCCTTACGGCACTATAAAAACCTTTCACTTGTTAACCATCAATTGCCAAAGGAGAGATGGAACTCATCACCAAAGAGACAGCCAGGAAGAAGCCATCCTAATTTTCCTAGGAGTGAGTTCCAAAGTAGCCACAACGAAGGCCCTCTTCTGCATTCCCAACAAATGAGTCTGTGGGAGTGGTGAGACAGAGAGAAGTTCTTTCCCTGAGGATCTTAAGGCCAGGCAAGTTCATACAGGAAGATTTGTTGCTGGAAACAGACCAGCAACACAACTCCTGCTTAAAAGCAGGATTCCTTAAAAATCCTTTCAATTCTAAAATTGAAGATCCTGTCATACTCTCAGACACAGACATAAAGCCCTGGATCTAGATGCAGGGCTATACAAGAGATCTGGAAGAAACATACTTTCCTCTGACCCTGCATGAAAATTAATAATTAGAACAATATTCAACAGAATCAATATAGAGATCTCCAGAACAAAGACATTCAAATGCCCCCAAACTAATTCTTTGGGATTAATGGAAGGAAGAAGTGGAGAAGATAGCTAAATTAAGGAATGTGAGAAAAAAATCATTTTTTAAAAATAAAAACTGATTACTTTTCACAGTATCATTTTGAAAATTACATACATCAATTTCACATTTTTGGGGCACCCCAAGAGCGGAAATAGTCTGTGATGTAGAACCATTTTACTGTTTTGACTCTTAAGAGCAAACCAAAAATCGAAATATCTGTTCACGTTTTCTGGTTTCCACAGTAGCTAACCAGAACCAGAGGCTGGTCTTCAGTGGTACAGTGTATACCTCTGAAGATGGAATTCCCTCTTGGCCCTCATGCCTAAACCATTTACAGGTTTTTCTTCCATGATAATGTCTGATCCATGTCAACACAGCCAGCCTAAAACAATCTACTAGCTGAGACAAAGGACAAGATTCTACATACAATTCCACTTCTAAAAAAGAAAAATAAATGGATCCTAAAGCAAATCAAGCTTGAACAGTTCCTACAAACAAACAGCCCACAAAAAGAGAGACTATTTTACTTTGTACACATCATGGAAAAACCTGACTGATTGGAAAAGACAATAATGCTCATAAAGGAGAGTAGTGATGTCCTCTCCCGGTTCAAACACTTATGGAAAATTGGGGTGGGCTGGATTATGAAGTGGCGAGTCTGTTTTAATGTATTTTACATGTTCGTTTATATGCTGTGTATGCACTACTTTGCTGTTATTTAATTTGTTGCTGCTGTTGTTGTTTTGCTTTTATACTGCCTATGGTTTGTTAACTGAAATAAAGGCATTCATTCATTCATTCATTCATTCATTCATTCAATAATGCTGGAAAAAATTGAAGACAATAAAGAAAGAGGATAACCGCATTACAAATGGATTGACTTAGTAAAGGAAACCATGGCCATGACTTTGCAAACCCTTCATATGGTTGTTAATAACAGGATCTTGGGGAATTGTCTCATTTATAGGGTCACTACAAGTCATAACCAACTTGACTGAGCATTAAGGGTATCGCTATGGAGGTGCAAGCTTAGGGGAGAGTGACACCAGTGCTCCTCAAACCTCTGCCTTTCGGCAGAAATGACCACTAGCATTCATCTGTGTCCCTTTAAAATTCTGAAGAGATGGTGTGAGTGGGGCAAGGCCCAGTGGAAGGAGAGGCCCCAGGTATTTTTAAATTAAATTTTAAATTAAATTTTAAAAAAAATTGTTAAAAAAAGATCTTGCCAAATTTTCACTTTAACCACATGAAATTATGTAAATGAAGATACATTTAGGCTGTGCATATATGATATTATAATTTAAAGGTATAATTTTCATTTTGCTACTTAAAGTAGCCATTGCCATTACATTCAGTGATATACAAGAATTCAAATTTATGAGTAACATTAGTACGAAAAAACATTACTAAGATTCTGTATGGTGTGGTGCAGGAGAGGGGGGACACCATGAGGTGCTAGGTGGCGCCAACCATGGTGATGCCAGTGCTGAGCATAACAATAACAAGTTTGCTTGCTACCACACTTCCTATCTCACCACTCTTTTTGTACTACTGCCCACTCTGATGGGGATTTTGTACTACTCCCCACTCCCCTTGCCTGTTAAGTCCCCTAAACTCATGGTGGCAATGAATTCCACACATTAAAGGTGCATTCTGTAGGGATAGTCCTTTCTTTTAATTATCCTTAGTTACCATTTCTCTAAACCAAAAAAAGGCCTTTTAACAAACTGGTGAACTAACTGTTCTCGAGCAGAGCAGTTTCACAGACTTATCATTTATTAGAAATTGTATGTCAAAGGTCTTCTGACAGGAAGTAGGTAATAACTAGATTTTGTAATTAGAGCTTAAGGAAAGTTTTTTTAAAATATTTTTTTCGGTTTGTTTAAAGTTTATTCATGTTGAAGGTCAATGGTAGACCAACTTGCTTTGGGGAGAGTGAGTATTGAGAAAAACTGATAAAAACCTTATAAAATTCCAAATAAATTAACAAGTTCCAGATGTTTGGAACAGCCCCCCCCCCTTTAAAAAAAAAACAGATCCTCAATTTGTTTGACAAGTAACAGCTATGAACCAAATTTGTCAAGCTTTGTTTAGGGCCATTTTCCACCTCGTGAGAATTTACTTTCAGTTAAGTATCTGGGCTTGTTATTGCTTTATAGAGCTGCTGATGTGATCCATGAATTGGTTGGGGGTTACAGTCACATTGACCAGTAACATCTCATGTGACAAGAGCATGGAGTGTCAGGTTTGAGTCAGTGTGACCATCGACAACGAAAGGATCGGCTTTTCGTCAGCATTTTAGCAGAAACGGAGCCTAAAGAAATCAAATTCTCAGCCTGGGAGGAAACCTGGCAAAAAGACGGAGAAGGTTCTGTCATCGTGAATTCTGGTCCAAATAACCATTCTAGTTAAGAGGTTAAACTCCCACCGGGAGCTGTGAGTGTTGTAATAAGAGATCTTTTCCAAACATTGTTCTTAAGAAAAGACATTTATCAAAGATGTCTGGAGGCACAATTCCAGAAGTCTGGGGGCACAATTGCTCAGTATTAGAAAAAGTACCTATTTCACATCTGAGCATGCATCACAAAAGATAGGAAGTACTGCCTCACTTCTCTCTTCTTTTTGTCTCTAGGGCTAAATTTCTGCTATGAAATCAGGGGAAAAGGAAATGCCACCTATAGTTTAGGCCAGAGGCTAATCCAGAAAATAACCTCCCAAAAACCATCTAGAGTATCAAGAATTTCCAGTGCTTTTTGTTTTGATTTTACCTGCATATTCATGATTTTGTATTCTAATTCTGTCTTGAAATATCCAGGGTTTTCCCCTTCCCTTTTTCCTTCCTTCTTCTCTTCCCACCAATCATGTATTGCATTTAGACCAACTTTGACCAATTTCATCTGAGCCTTTTAAAATTATTATTCGAGAGTTATAGTCAAAGTGTTAATGTGCTTTAACAATATTGCATTAGTTAAGCATTAGGAATATTTTCTTTTATTGCTAGCATTCCTCTTCCACTCATGTGGTCTCTGTTGAATTGAGGTCCTGGAAACAATTATTGTGTTTCTTGGTGGCAGCCATCTTAGTTAGTTCTGGTATGACACAGACAGCCATGAAGACATACATTTCATTTCAGGAAACACTGGGTTAATTTAAACTGACCTGGGGAGCAGGAATAAAAAGTCCTTGTTAATGCTGGTAATTCCCAGTGAATATTTCAGGGTGGGGAAAACATCATGTAGATCTCCAAAATGAAATGAGTTTGTACAGGAACAGGGCCTTTCAGATACTTTTTTCTTGTCTTGGGAGCTTCTAAGACACTTTCCCTGTCAGCTTCTCTTGGTTGTATTTTACTACTGGAACATTTCACTGATATTGTTTGAGACTGCTGTAAGGATGTACTCTCAAAAAGGTCACACAATCCTTTATAATTCTTAGATCCAAACTAGATGATGAAACAGAAACAGCTGAATTAGAATATATCAGTTCATCAACAGTGGGCTGAACAGAGACAATGGCTTCCTGGCACACTACACATATTATAACACTGGTTAACACCCCAGCCTAACAAGGACACTGGTAGCCACTTTATCATATCTCATTTCTGATTCCCAGTCTGCACACGCCACATTCCCAAATTCTCTCCACCATTATATGGTCATCCACCGATCTTGTTATTTCCTCTTGCTTTTGTCCCTCGACTACCATAGTTAAAACTGAAATTGTCACCCCACAAGCTTTGCATTTCTATGGTTATCTATGCAGTACAGGCACCAGTTCATTTCATGCACCTGAGGAAACAGACTAAGTCTACAACATCTTTTTCACAGTTAATCTCAAAGGTGCTACAAGATCCTTTTGCATAGATGATGGCACCACATTGCAAATCTATGAGTATCTATAATTTTTTGTGGGTTTCTCGGGCTATGTGGCCATGTTCTAGCAGAGTTTCTTCCTGACGTTTCGCCAGCATCTGTGGCTGGCATCTTTCTCTGAAAAACTATGGCCATGAAAGCCTTTGACTTCACTATGAGTATCTACCTGATAGTATTTACCTGGTGTCCCCTGAGTACAATTGGACTCTGAAGGATGTGTATATAGGATTCCAGTCTAAATGTATTAATTCAGGTAACATTTCTCAGTGAGGTTTTTTTTTCTTTTCTTTTAACAACAAGAGCTATGTGGGTAGTTTGAAGATCAGGCCCAAGGGGAGGAAGTTTATCCTGGCGGCGCAGTGGTTAAATGTCTGTACTGTAGCAACTCACTCATAAACCACAAGGTTGTGACTTCAATACCAGCCAAGGGCTCAGGGTTGACTCAGCCTTGCATCCTTCCATAGATCACTAAAATGAGTACCCAGCTTATTGGGGGCAACAGGTGTACACATTGAAAACCGCTTGGGGAGTGCTTACATACACTGATAAGTGGTGTTAAAATGTACTTGCTATTGTTACTTGCTATCCTGTCCCTTGTCATGCTATTGCCTCAGTGAAAATCATCTGTTCTTCTACCAAGCTGGTGTTGGTGTCAAGCACCAGTTCCCTCCTGGAGCTAGTTACAGCTTTGGGGATACATAATTTTCATCAAAAAGGGCGGCAGATGATTTATCTAATTTTATTTGGGATGGGAAGAAATGTAGGATAAAAATGAAATTGTTACATAATATAATAGGTAGAGGAGAGGTCGCATTGCTAAACTTGAACCTATATTACCAGGCCTCAACGTTGAGCTGGCCTGTTGACTAGATTAGATTTTAAAAATCTAAGACTTTGACTTTGGAATCGGCTGGATTGTTATATGGACTTCATGGGCCTGTTACAGACTGCCAAAATAAAGCTGCTTCGGGTCTCTTTGGAGGTATGCTGTTTAAATGATCAGCATCCTAAGAATCAGGAAGCTGCACCAAAGCTGCACTCCAGTGCTTAGGAATGGAGTGTGGCTTTGGCGCGACCTCCGGACTCTTAGGACCCATGCATCGTTTAAATAGCATACCTCCAAAGAGACCCAAAGCAGTTTTATTTTGGCAGTCTGTAACAGGCCATGGTTATCTTTTGTATGATAAAATTAAGGTAAATCAAGAATTTAGCAATCATTTCATTAAAAATCACTTATAAAGGTATGGTTAAAAGTTAAACAAAGATGATGTACTAAAGTTCCTCTATGGGTGTCAATTAATGAGGTCCTTTTCTGGAATGAAAAATTATCATGTGAATCTTGACCAACATATGAGGATATCACTATATTAGAAAAGGATGGACGAAGAAGAATTAAAACAGAACAGGAACTTAGCTCAGATGGATATAGATGTAACTGGTTTCTTTATAGACAACTAGAAGAAGGATTTAACCAGGATTTAAAGCTACAAGAGATTGGGAAAGGAGAGGTGGAATTTGAATAATTTAATGAGGAACGGAAGCATGAGCTATCTAGATACAGTGGATCCTTGTTATACACTGGGGCTTGGTTCCAAGATCCCCCGTGTATAACAAAATCCGTGTATGCTCAAGTCCCATTAAGTATAATGACATAGGAAAATGGTGTCCCTAATAAAAAATGGAACATCAAGGTAAATTTATACTTTTTTGGAACATTTTCAAACCGTGTATGCTTAAATCCGTGTATAAAAAATCTGTGTATAAGAAGGGCTGACTGTATTACAAATTATTATTGAAAGAAGACATGGAACAAGAGGTGATTAAACAGTGTATGATAGATTGGTCAAAAGACATTGGGGCCAATATCCCTCTAAATCAATGGGAAACAAACTGGAAGAAAAGATATAAATATTCAAAAAACCGTGGAATAAGAGAAAATGTGATAAAAATGCAACATCGTTGGCATTTGACACCTTATAGGCTAGCAAAAATAAGCAAGAACACTAGAAACATCTGTTGGGAATGTGAAACGGAGGTTGGTACTCTTTTCCACTGTTGGTGAAGATGTAAGAGAGTTCGTGAATTTTGGTATTTAATTAACTCGAGAATTTCAGAGATTTTAAAAATAAATTTAATCCAAGATCCTAAGCTTTAATTGTTGAATATGTTAGAGGATGAACAAACTGAAAGGCAATATGGTAAACTGATTTTTATATGGTTTGTGCTGCTAGAATCTTACATGCCTCAAAGTGGGAGAATGTTGAAATTCTGTCATGTGATGAATGGCTAGGCAAGATATATGATTATATGGAGATAGATAGGTTGATAATTATAATAAGTAAGAAACCACTTGAAGATTTCTTGAGGACCTGGGAACCTTTTCTAGAATATATGAAGAAAATTAAGGGGACTTTTGCAACAATACATTTTGATTGAGAGGAGGATCAGGTCACATTATTGTAAAGATATCAATTGTTTTATAAGGAAGTGTTATGCTGTACGAGAATTGATCACTAAGAGAAAAATTTATTATGACAGATAAGAAGCTGGATTTAAAAGGACGGAATAGGAGCCAAAGGTATTACTTAAGGAAGTAATATGATGATTAAAATTTTTCTAAATTTCATTTAAGTCTAATATTGTTTGAAAAAAGTGAATGTTTAACAAAAAGAAGACTTATATGTATATTATTAACCTTTATTTATGAAGCGCTGTAAATTTACACAGCGCTGTACATGCAATCTTTTTAGTTAGACGGTTCCCTGCCCACAGGCTTACAATCTAAAAAAGACATGATACAGAAGGAGAAGGGAGTGGTGACGAGAAAGGGTAAGAGGTCCAGCAGTTCCTCTCAACCTCCGAGGCCTGGACCAAGGCAGATGGACTGGAGGGAGGGCAAGGCTTCATAATGGATGGTTAATCATTATCCAGGGAAAATACATAATCACAAGTAGGATAATACATATACAGTACATAGGAATACAGGAAATGGATCGATAAACAGCCAACAACAGAACATCAGATAGTAAGCGACAATTATGCGATGCCTGGGAAGGCTTCTCTGAATAGGATGGTTTTCAGCTCCGTTTTGAAGCTGGTTAAAGAAGTGATGGCTCTTGCTTGTGGAGGAAGAAGGTTCCAGGAGTGAGGGGCAGCAAGTGAAAAGGGGCGAATCCGGGATGGGGCAGAGGAAATCCTGGGCTGAGACAGCAGACCTTGACTACCAGAACGGAGGGCCCTGGTGGGAAGGTGAGGAGAAAGAAGGTCTGATAAGTAAGGAGGGGCCAGTCCATGGAGGGCTTTGAATGTCGACAGCAGGAGCTTATACTGAATGCGGAAAGGGAGAGGGAGCCAGTGAAGGGATGCCAACACAGGAGAGATGTGGTCAGAGCGGTGGGTGGAAGTGATCATGCGTGCAGCTGAATGCTGGACAGAGATTAAAGGACGGAGGTGAGAAAAAGGAAGCCCAGCCAGGAGGACATTACAGTAATCCAGTCGTGAGATCACTAGGGCATGGACCAGGATCTTGGCAGTAGAGGCAGTGAGATATGGTCGGATTTTGGCAATATTGTACAAAAGGAATCTACAAGCCTTGGCTGTGGTCTGGATCTGAGGGATACACGACAGAGAAGAGTCAAAGATAAAGCCAAGACTGCGGGCTTGCTGGACTGGTTGAATGGAAATGTTGTCCACAGAGACAGAAAAGGAGTGTTGAAGGTTGGGCTTAGGAGGAAAGACAAGAAGCTCCGTCTTGGACATGTTGAGCTTCAAACGCCGATGGCGCATCCACTGTGAGACAGCTGTAAGGCAAGATGAGACTTGCTGTTCAAGCCTTGGAGAAAGGTCAGGGGCAGAAAGATACAGCTGGGTGTCATCGGCATACAGATGGTAGGAAAAGCCAAAAGAGCTAATGAGTTTTCCTAAGGACAGTGTGTAGAGAGAAAACAGAAGGGGACCCAGAACAGAGCCCTGGGGAACTCCAACAGATAAGGGAACAGGAGAAGAAGTCTGACCCCCTGCAACTACTGCAAAAGATCTGCCAGACAAGTAAGATCTAAACCAGTCGAGAACAGAGTCTGAGAACCCAAGGTCAGAGAGTATGTCAACTAGAAGACAGTGATCAACAGTGTCAAAGGCTGCAGACAGATCGAGAAGAATGAGAACAGAGTAAAGGCCATTAGCCTTGGCCTGTAAAAGGTCATTCGAGATCTTAGTGAGAGCTGTCTCTGTAGAATGCCTTGGGCGGAAGCCAGACTGAAAGGGATCAAGGATGGAATTGGCTTCAAGAAACTCAAGACAGCGCGAATAGACGTTTTTGGAAACCAATAAAATATATATTTTTTAAAAAGGGCAGCAGATGGATTATGATGATAATAATAATAATAATATAATATTTATACCCCACCTCTCCAATGAGATCAAGGCAGCTTACAACAGCATTAAAAGCATTAAAATACAATAAAATACAATACCCATAAACCCACTCACCCACCATAACCAATAAAACAATATAGTTAAAATTATTAAAATGGACTGGACAGGGTAGTCAGTGGGAGGCAGCTGAGATGCTAATCCAGGAAGGCCTGTCGGAAGAGATCCATTTGACCATCTTTTTAAAGCTGTCAAGATTAATGATATAGCAGGTCTCCTCCGGCAGGCCATTCCATAGCTTGGGAGTGGCAGAGGAGAAGGTCCTCTGGGTAACTGCAACCAGCTTAGTTTTTGCTGGTTGTAGTAGGTTTTCCCAGAGGACCTAAGTGTGCGGGGAGGATTGTATGGACGAAGGTGATCCTGCAGATAAGCTGGACCCAAGCCATGAAGTGCGTTAAAGGTCATAACCAACACCTTGTACTGTGCTTGGAAACTAATAGTTAGCCAGTGAAGGGACTTTAAAATTGGTGTTATATGGATATGTTGACATCCCCATGCTATGGTACTGTACCTTATAGATCCTATCCCAGTTTCCATTTTAGATGAAAAAACAGACACATTAAACCCACTGAAGCATTCAACATATGGGACCAATTCAGATGAAACGTGCCCAGCTTCATATCAGACCTTGAAAAAGTTCCTTTTGGAGAACCAAATGTCTCAGAATTTCTTAATCTTTATGGCTTCATGCATCCTGGTGTGTAAAGTGAAATTAGAGGTATAGCTCTTTCAGACATATATTGCAGCACTTTGATTTCAACAAACCAAGTATTATCAAGCTAGAAACGTTATGCCCAAACCAGCTCAGTTTGTCTACTTGGCCTTGGGATCTTCTTTAAATCCAATATTACTGAAGAAAAGTACTAATTAAAACTGAGACTTTTGAAGTTAAATGCTTATTATATTCCCCATCAAATTTCACAGTTAACACTTCTCTGCTCATATCAAGTCTATTTAAAAAAAAAAATCAGTTCTAAGACACTGAGAATAACTTTTTCAAGTTCTCAGACCTAGAACTGGGATCTCATTTATTTCCTAATCGGTAAATGGCATTTGAGCTTTGATTACAGCTTTCATTGCAATGCCCATGAGGCCTCTGCGGTTCTGAACTCATTTTCTTCACTTTCATAATGTGCCGGACGATGTTTCGACAGTCTAAAACAATTTCCAAAGGCCAAAAGTAATTAGAGCACGTCACAGTTCCCAGAACACAGTAGAGTAGTTGTATTTTCTGCATTCTTTGGGGAGAGTTAAAGATTTCTAAAGGTCTCTTTATTGCAGACTGAAAATTGTGCTAAAGGATTCTTAGAAGAAAGCATCTGAATATTCCAAGGTGGAATGCTATCATTGTCTCAATATCCTTTTTCAAAATAAAATGTGATCTCCTAGCTCAGTTCTGGTAGAAAAAAATGTCAGTACTAACCATCACCTCTCAGAACAACCACAACAGAAGATGTTAAGGGCAAAACAGACGTGGAAACATTTTTGTTCCTGCAACAACCATCATGTAGAAGATGATGAGAAAGGTTGGAATTGCTACTGTTCCTTTCCATGTATTGAAAATTTAGGTCTCATGAACCGTCAGTCTGACATATTTCATCAGTAATGACAGTTAATACTTAAAACATTTCAAGGAAAGCAGAATGCAAGGCCAGAAGGAAGGTTTTTGCTTTGCAGCAAAATGATCAAAGAGTTTTATAATTTTGCCACCTACTCTCCCAGACACTGATTCCTTGGTAAGCTACATTCCATCGTGGCTTCTTCCTGAACATCTTGGAGCTTTTTGGATGCTCATAAACTCTCTCTCTCTCTTAAATTTTATTGAGGAACTGGCTCTTTGCAGATTGCAGTATAAAGAAGGTAATCCATACCTTCCAAATTAGTGGATTAGAATATGGCTACTCCATGTACTTTTGTTTTTCTCTGACTGAACAACACATGATGAAATTGTTCTTGGCTTTTTTGGGTGGGTGGACACTGAATGCACATTTTAAAAATATAAATGAATGTAAATTAATTGCATTAAAAAGGAGCATTGTGAAAGAAGTACATGAATTTAAACATGTAGGTTCTTGAGCAGATTCCTCAAAATCTTTAAAATTTTGTACAGTACAGTATGAAACGGGTAATGGATGAGATATACTCATGAGCAGAAACATGTAGAAGTAGCAGGAAGCAGAAATAAGTGGATTCATCCATCTCTATCATTTTTCCTATGTGGATCAAACCACTGCTGAGAGATCCCTTAGAATGAATAGCATCCAAATATGTTCAAGTCACCCTTGCCAGCCACACTCAAAACAGAAGCATCTGTAATTTTGCATGATGTTCCCTATTTATGATAGTTAGATGAGATTACTACTTTTTATGTTAGAAATCAGCAGAACCAGATAGAAAAAGGAAATACTAGTGAACAGGGCTGAGGAGTAGGAGTAAGGAATAGGGAGTAAAGGAGTAAGAGGTTTTTACATGAGTAGGAGTAGGAATAAGGAGTAACAATATATTTGTTACTCCTTATTCTTGTTATTATATTGTACATGCAAACACCAAAAAACAATTTTATTTTATTGCCCTGGGGAAGGGACTGGGAGGCAAAGAGAAGCACTCACTCATACTCACACACCAGCCTTGCAAAGCAACCAGGGCTTTTCCACAGGGCTGGGGAGTAGGAGTAAGGAGCAAAGAGTAAAGGAGTAAGAAGTTTTTACAGACGTAGAGGTAATATTAAGGGGGAAATATCTTACTCCTGAGTAGGACATGGAGCAACCCCCAAATCACCACTACTCCTCAGCCCTGCCAGTGAAGTCACAGAACTGGTGTGGAGAAGCAGTTTCAGTGTTGGACTTGAAAATTTAGAGACCAGGATTCAAGTCTCCACTTGGGCATGGAAACCCACTGAGTGACCTTAGGCAAGTCAGATTAGGAGGAAGGAAATGGCAAACCTTCTCTGAACAAATTTTTACCAAGGAAAACCTATTATAGATTTGCCATAGGTTTACCATAAGTTGGAAATGACTTGAAGGCATACAACAACAATAACAACAAATAGCAACAACAACTTTTTAAGCTCATGGAATCCCAGAACCTGAAGGATTTTTTTTAAGGAGCCCTGGTGCGCAGTGGGGAAATGCCTGTACTGCAGCCCCTTACTCACAAACCACAAAGTTGTGAGTTCAATTCCAGCCAGGGGCTCAGGGTTGATTCATCCTTCCAAGGTCACTAAAATGAGTACCCAGCTTGTTGGGGGCAATTATCTTACAGTTGCAAACTGCTTAGAGATTGTTTAATGCAGTATGAAGTGGGATATAAATGAAGCTGCTATTTGGGGTGGGGAGTGGGGTGGAATATTTAGGAAAAAGTGAGAGAGACTGCCCCAAAAATCCAGGAAAGCCTGAACATGCTCAGTGATTACAGAATGCTAACTGTTGGTGGGGAGGTTGGAATAGTATGTCATGGAAGATGACTTGACTAGCTGGAATACTGAACAGGAGTCTCTTGCAACATTTTATTACAAGCCCCTCTTGACTTTAACCTTTTATTTTTCATTATTATTTTTCTTTCTTTTTTTTTCATTCCCACATAACAGTAACACACCAGAACCAAGCCAAATTGAAAATGAACAAGTGTGCCTTTAATATGTGACAAAGGGCTTGTGATCTCCATGTGTTCACTGGGACTCCCCATGTTCATAAAAAAAAAAATCTGGATCATGTCTGTAGTTCATCTGAAAGGCAGATGTTTGGCATTTTTATTTTAAACATGTTTGGCTTTCTCTCATTTGTTCCTGTTCTTCTTGTTTCCATTGGTACTGCATGAAAAAAATTGCTGGTCTTGAATTATATTTCATTGGAAGAATATGTGTGAAATCAAAAACCGAACATAAAAGCCATCCAGACATTGCATTAAGAAGTTGTTTTCAGGTTTTAATAATTCTTTACAAATGTTTAATATGAGCTGCTTTCCTCCCACAACCTGGAAATAGCTCAGCTTCATTATGCTCTTTAAATGCAAAAAAACCCACTGGATCAACTGAGTCTTAAAAAATAAAGAATAAACAATACATTTGTAACGCAACATCAAACAATCGTTCCATTGGCACACCTTCATAATGGATTCTTTATGCAAACTTTATAGCCTTCGTACCATTTTCTAGTTGTGCTGTTTCCAGTACATTTATTTCAGCGAACACGGCTGCAAACCTTGTAAACAATTTTAAAGATTGGCCCCCTTTTCCACAGGCTTTGGGATGTGCATTTACACCATGAACTTGCATAAAGTACCAAAAAGTATAAGGAAAATGGGAGAGCCTTTTCTCTGCAAGCTACACCAGTTGGATGTGTATTTTTATGAGATGTTCTAATGTTTCTTTAATTTCCTACTGTGCTAGGTTTTATGCAGGAAGAAGGGCTGAAGAGGATATGCAGATCTGCATCAAGAAAAGGAACTATCCAAGCCTTTCACCCAATGTGAACTGAACCTGAATAGTTTAAGATGCTGAGATAATTCATATTGCCTTGGTTTCATCTGTTCCTACTAGAGAGTATTTTGCTAAAGTTGATCTGAGCAGGAAAACATAAGAAAATCCCGCAGGTTCTTTTATGTTACCTGTTTTCCCAAGTGATTTTTTTTCCACACTGCCATCTTGCCTGTTGTGTGTTGTGTAAAAGATGATACAAACACTTTAATATTTTAATTGTTACAGGATTTTGTTTTGCTCTATATACAGTAATAAACAATTTTGCAGAACACAATGCAGCCCTCCAAGTTACACTGTTTTCAGTGGCAGGTTTTTCTGTGCATGCTTACATATTTCACAATGAAGTATTTACTTAAAAATAAGAAACTTTGATTCTGTATAGGGCTTTCTAGATGCATTCAGCTTCCATGACCCCTCTCCACTGACCATGGTTAATATGGTCAGTATATGTTGCTGATGGGGCCTCCCCTCCCCAGGGATGTGAAGGAAATAGGAAATAAGAGTATGACTAGAAATGTTAGTGTTAATTGTCAATTTAAAAACACCTCTAATTCAGTTGCATTTCTGTTGTTAGGGGGTGTTTTTAACAATTAATTTTAAATTGTTACTTAAATTCATGTTATGTTACTATGCCTTCTATCAATGATTGTACTTCCTTCTCCCTGCTATTTCTGGAAGGAAGAATCTGCATTATTTCTGAAATCCCAATTTCTCACCCACCCCATCAACAATCCTTCTTTTGTTTTAATTTTTGTAGCAAAATGCAGAAAGTTCCCCACAAAGAACCATATGGAACCCCCATACAAATCCTCCACTGGCTGTCTGTCTTTCCTCCTTAAAAACACTTTCCTTTATCTTCTAGTTTGTTTTACTCCACTGATTCATTTGAATTTCACCAAAAGTCTTAGGGGTAATAGTTTCAAAATTCAATCTCTTAGGGAACTGAAGCCTCTGTGAGACGATTGGTGGTGAAATCAGAAGGAAACTCTAGATGCAAAGAAAGCTATTTTCCTTTCCAGGCTGGCCTTACTACACATTAACTAAGCCCAGTAATTTCCCAGCCCTGAGAGGCTATACCATAGGCAATGTCCTTTTGCAATATTCCAAGATAAAGAGATTTTATGATTTTTAAAAAAGGTAAAGGCAAAATATGTTGGCTTGTTTAATTAATTAATACCTTAGTTAATATGCTGGAGAAATGTTAATGCTGAAACTCCAAGTTAAGTCAATCACTTTAATTTTTAAAAAATTAATTTGCCCTGTTCAGCTGGCAAATTTCCAACTTAATTCCTAACTTAATTGACTTCAGTTTGTTAATTTCTGTCACTGGTTTTGTCAGTAGTCTAAAAATAAGTATACAATATTGTATTTCAATAAATCCAACCTTGTTTAAAATTTAAGGGACTTCTATGGTCCCCTGGATACTGTTGTTGTTACTGTGAGAAAGAAATCATCACACATAGCATGGTGTGTGCAGTAGTTTTAGTAGAGCCCTGTGCAGAAGAAGGAATTATTTTTCAAAGACAGTATGCAGTTAGAGTGAGCATGTGGACTTTGATAACAGGGCCATGGGCTAAAGTTTATGTAGATCTTTCATTTCAATGTTCACTTCAGCTTCCTAAATAAAAGAGCCTCTTTTTCCCTCCCGGAGATCTTTCATGTTTTTCTTTTTACAGCATCCTAAGGCACAGGCTGAGGCTATGGGAGAGATGAGAGTGACATTATGTGTTAATACTGCCATCACACCCTTACAATTGCCATCTTTTCATCTGAAGGAGTGAAGAAGGAACACTATTATTCTAGATATCTTCAGTCATGCCTGAAAATAACGGAGACAATCTGAAATTAACACTCGAGCAGGACCCTCACAAGGCAAGTGGATAGGGAGGAAAAAATTACCAAGGCCTAGAGATTCATATTGGCCTGGCTCAGATAGCCTGTTGGCCTGTTATTATGAAGAAACAATTGAGAATAAATTGTACATCTTTGTGTTGTGTGTCATCAAGTCATTTGAGACTTCTGGCAACCCTAAGGTGAACCTATAATAGGTTTTTCTTGGAAAGTTTCTTCAGAGGGATTTGCCATTGCCGTCCCCTGAGGCTGAGAGAGTGTGACTTGCCCAAGGTCACCCACTTGGTTTCCATTGCCAAGCCAGGATTTGAACACTGGTCTCCCAGTATCCTACTCCAACACTCAGATTACACTACACTGGTGTAAATCACTCCTCAGTATATTTATAGACATTGATTCCTTTGTTTCTATGTATTTGTTGTTCAGAGCTTGTGAGATCTTGGAGGAATACCAAGCAACATTCGGACCTGCTGAACCCCAGGATTTCTTGGGATGTTGCCATTGTAGTCAAAGCAGGATGTGGCACAATAATTGTGTGTTGTGAATGAGCCCCTGAAATTTCCACACATTGGATCTGCATTCTAGAGAAGAAGCCTGCTCTGCCTTCTACAGGATGGCTTTTTAAATATTTGAAAACAGCGATTTTGTCTGTTCTTTAAACTTCTCTAGGATAATCATAGCCAGGTCTTAGAACTTAGAAGGTGCTGCCACATTTCTTTTTCTTCTCCCCTGCCTTCTTCCTCCTTTTAAAGTCTTAAAACTACTCATTGGATTTGATTTCCAGAACCCTCAACTATGCTGTTTACTTTCCCCTAAATACACTCTAAAAATGTGGCGTGCACAAGTGAACATAGTACTGGAAGTGTGTTTTGAAGAGATCAGAAATCTCCCAGGAAACCAAGCTGAGGTTGCCGTACTTTGACCACATGAGAAGGCAAGACTCAAAAAGACAAGGAAAGGAGATGGGGTCTAGAAAGAGAGGATGACTACACGCTAGATGGATGGAGTCTATTAAGGAGGTCGTGGGTATGAATTTGGAGGATCTAAGCAGAGCAGTGGAGGGTAGGGAGTCTTGGAGATTGGGTCGCCATGACTCGGGATCAGTTCAAAGGTAGTTAACAACAACAACAACAACAACAACTGAACTACTATTCCTCATGGATTAAATTGTGGCTACATCTTCACAACAGAATTAATGCAGTTTGACACTGCTTTAATTGCCACGTCTTAATGCTATGGAATCCTGCAATTTGTAGTTTGCTGTGGCACCAGAGCTCTCTGACAGAGAAGGCTAATTATCATCCAAAACTACAATCCTAAAATAATAGTGAGCCATGGCAATGAAAGCCGTGTCAAACTGTATTACTTCCACAGTGCAGATGCAGTATGTGTTAGCCTTTCCAGCACCTGCATTATACTGCTGGATTCATTTTCCTATCCTGCAAATATTCAGGCACAAGAAACCATTAAGCTGAATGTTGCAAAACAAGCTGGTTTTTTTGGTTGGCTTGTTTTCTTCTTTTCTTCATTACATTACAGCTTTTCTTCATTCTGTAACACAGAACTCAGTGACCATGCTTGGCTTCCTTCAATCCACCTGTCTTACTTGTTGCTACTTTTTGAAGTAGAATGTGTTTTCTTTTAGAACTGCTGATGCTTAATACAGAGTGACTTGTCTGGATAGACAGAATTATTTATTGTGTAAAGCCTTGCATTATAAGCTAAAAAAATTCTCTTCCTGGAATATGGCTATCTAGAGTAATGCTATTGATAACTATGGCTAATACAAGAGCAACTGGGACAATGTTAATCCCTGGTCGCAATACTTGCAGCAGGCATGTGTGAAGAAAACAAGCACATATTTCTTGGGCCTGCTGTGCAAGATTTTGGAGGAATGTAAGAACTTTGACCAGTTCAACTTTAACCTAAACATGTTAAGGACAACAGAAAAAGACTTTTCACTTCCATAGAGTATTTCTTAACAGGCATTAATCAAAATTATTTCAGTCGTTGTCCTGCTAATAAAGCAATAAATGTAAAGTAAGAGCTTGGAAACAGACTTATGAGGTCAATAGCATTCACTAACATGTCCCCAACATTGGCCAATGCAAAATGCCAAGGTACTGGGGAAAAATACCTTTAAAAAAGGCAGTTGTTTTAAAAGTTAATACATTTCTATCCCGAATCCATTTCTCAAAGTTTCTTAGATTTCTCATACTGCTTTCTATTATGGGATTTCAACCATATCTCCAAGCCTCTTCAATAAACGGTAGTCTATAGTGATATAGTTCTCAACTGTGGAAGAAAACATGTCTAGAGATGTAAAAACAGGGTGACCCTATTATTCTATTATATTCATTTTTATAATGAATAGAAATGGAGAAAAAAATGTGTGAAGTCCCATTCATTTTATTGTTCCATTTGTTCCTATTTAGCTTTAATTTCTTTGCACTGTGGCACAATTTTACATTGGATATATTGCCAAGAATTCTGTGTACAGTTCTGAAAATGTTCACAAACAGAACTTTAGCAAATTGGATTGTAAAACACTGTTTTAAGAGAAATTAAAGTGGTCACGTGTACATCATGAAAAAGGGGGAGGGATGTTATCACCAAAAACAGTGATACATTTATTGGATCAACCACAATGCACATTATACATGTTGCAAGGTTTCAAAGCTCCACTGGCTTCTTTATCATATGAGCCAACATAGCTACACCTGGATATGTTATTGTAGTTGTGCACCTTCAAATCATTTCTGACTTATGGTGACCTTAAGGTGAAACTATCATGGGTTTTCTTGGCAAGTTTCTTCAGAGGGAGGTTGCCATTGCCATCATCTGAGGCTGAGAGAATGTGATTTGCCCAACGTCACCCAGTGGATTTACATGGTCATGCCAGAATTTGACCCTGGTATCCAGAGACACAGTCTAGCATTCAAACCACTACATTTGAAATAGAAATACAGTAGATTGGGAGCATATTGGAGACGACTGCACTGCAGTGATCTCTGCCTGTTTGGTTCATTATTCACACATTAGCCATTAAAGTTAACTTCAGATTCCTTAGGCGCGTTACAGATGAGCCCATGAGGTGCTGTCATTACGCGCAAGGGGTGGCACTTCCTGATGCGCCTTGCCCTCGCGCATAATGATTACGTCAAAATGGCGGTGGCCGTTCCACACGCCCGCCACCATTTTGACGTAGTGGATGCTCTGCGTCCGCACGTCGCGCGGCAGAAGTGACGCCGCAAGTGCACAACTAGCACCTCACAGCGTCTCTTCCGGGACCGAGGAAGGAGCACGATTTTCGCACTCCTTCTTTGCTGTGTCCAGGAACCACGCGGTTTGGATGCTGCGGTTCCCGGAGGCAGCAACCAGCAGCAGCGCGAGACTGCCCCTTCTGGGCCATCTGTAACGCGCCTTTCTTTCCCTTGTTATGGTTCTTTATCTTCAAACTAGATTTTGGACTTGCTGACCTTCAAATAATGGCTGCTTTTATACAATCCCCTTCTGCCTGGACTTCAGACAGAGGACTGATCTCTGTAAAGCACAATACCTGGCCACCCTAACAGATTTTATATGGTGTATTTGATCCTTTAAATTCTCTTTTCAAAAAGAGGGTCCCTTTAGTTAAAAATTTGCAAATCTGAATCCTTGAAAAACTGGTTTATTTGTCCATTAAAAAGAATAGAAAAAGTATAGGATTTGCACCTTCTTAAATTGCTTTATTTAAGAACTTTTTCTCCACTGTTCGAGACGTGATGCCATAAGGGAGTAGAAGAAAACCTATAAATTTTATGCAATTTGGATGGAATCCATGAACATAATATGCAGCAGAAACTGGTTGAGTTTCTACCAAAATCAGCAGGAAAATAAATAAAAAATGGGTGGGGAAGGGAATGAAGAAACAAATGAATGAAAAGTTAAAACAAATGCTGTTCGAATGACTAGAAAAAGGTGTATCTCTCAATTTCTAGAAAATGACTAGAAAAAAGCATATCTCACAATTTTATCCCACAGGAGGCAAAGTGCCCAAATTCCATGCAGAAACAGGATTTAAATTCCAGGAATATCTCACAAAAGCGGGATCGTTTTCAGACACATTGGGAAAAATCCCCAAAATAAAAAGAGGGACATTTTGTCCACTTACTGTATGGGTTAATGTCAGATTAATGCTCAATGTCCCTGATGTGTTTGAAAACGATTCTGTCCACTTTCTGTGCAGGTTAATTTTGGATTAATGTTCAATACATCTGAAAATGACCCCGCTTTTGTGGGATTTATCTACTTTCTGTGCAGGTTAATTTTGGATTAATACTCAACACATCTGAAAACAATCCCGCTTTTGTAGATTTAAATCTTGTTTCTGCATGGGATTTGGCTGATTCCCTCCCATGTGATAAATTCCTTAATTAAATGACTTATAGTAATAGTGGGTTAGAGGGAGAGCCACCATGACATAGTGGTTTGAGTGTTGGGCTATGACCCTGGAGACCAGGATTCTATTCCCAGTTTGGCCATGAAACCCACTGGATAACTTTGGGCAGGCCACATGTTCTCAACCTCAGGGTATCATGGCCAGCCAAGAACAGCTCTCAGAGCGAACAGCGAAGGGCTGAGAGTGCTTGCAGGCGCAGGTCTAGGAGGATTGCAGAGAGGCAATCAGCAAGCCAGGTGCAGGTGGCACGGGGGAGAGTTTCCCTTACTTAAGCTGTAGAAAGGCCTCAACTCAGTGCTAGAGTTTACTGCATCATCCCTTGGTGTGAATGCTGCTGGCACTGGCTCCTTATATCTTGGCTCCTTGTTGCTTTGACCTCGGACAGGACCCTTGTTATCTTCTGGCTGCTTTGACCTTGGACTGCTTGACTACTCTGACTCCTGGTATCCTGACTTCGGCTTGGCTTTCGGACTGCTCTGACTTCTGGTATCCTGACTTTGGCTTGGTTTCTCGGACTGCTCTCATGCTTACTCCTTGCAAGGTCTGTGTTCTGCTTCCACTTGCTGGGCTAAACCATTCTTATCGGAGTGTGTCTGTGTGTGCTGGCTGCAGTCCAGGACACAGGAGAAGGAAATAGCAAACATCCTCTTGCTAAGAAAACCCCATGACAGGCCTTAGGGTTGCCATAAGTCAGAAATGATTTGAAGGCACACACTACCACCAGTGGGTTGGAGACCCTGAGCAACAAGGCCTTAGGCAGAGTGAGGAGGCCAACTCATGTAGTCAATGCATAGAGCCAACAGTGATGATAAGCTCCTTTCCAGGCTGTTCCTCCTAAGCACCTTTGAGTTGCCTGCTGCCCTCTACCTGCCAATGCTTCCTTGTTTCTTGTCTTAGCTAACTGGGTAGCTTATCAGTTTGTCTTCTCCTAGTAGGTGAGAATGCAGGGAGCTCTGAGAAAAGCCATTGACTAAGTGAAGAAACAGAGAGGATGCCAATTATACAGTTCAGTGGGAATTGTTGGGGAATGTGAGTGACGGTCATGTATCATAGAAGCAGACTACTTAGTAGCTATAAACAGAAGATGAACAACAACCAGTCCCACACAGGAATCATAAATACTTGGGCTGCTCTTCTCATGGAATGCACATTGTGCCACTTCTTTTACATAGAAGAAGCAGCAACCAGGCTTCAAGTAGAACAGTGAGTCTATGGGATGAGGTGTTGTGGAACAGAGCTGTGTTTGGCACACTGCCTGGTCTGCACTTCCTAAGCTAACCTCCTGCCCAAGTGCAGTGGAAGATATTATCCTGTAAAATTTAATTGCCAATCCAGTCAGCTTCTGTTCTTGGAGCAGGCAGGGTGGAGGCACTCTCTTATCTAGAAAAATGTCATGAGCTGGTCCTGCTGTGCTTTATAAACGCATTTCAACCCAGGCAACATTTCTTATTATTTAATTTACAAAGTTTATAGCCCAGTAAGATTGGAAGGGCCCAGAAAAGGACACCTAAAATGATGAGGCTTATGAATCATTTCAATTATGAAGAAAACCTTAAATGGTGGCATTTCTCTCGCTGAGAAAAAAAGAAGAAAAAGAAAAGAAAGGTGACTGAGGAGGAATGTGGCTGTGGCTAAGGATTATTAAATGCCAAGAGAGAAACAGAGAAGGAATCAGAGACATCATTTATTCTCTTTCGAAATGCCAAAATTCCAGGTCATCTGAAAAAACTGAGAGACAACAGGTATGCAGTCAATTATATACCAGAAACATGATGGTGTTTTGTACCAATGGCAGTAAAAATAAATAAATAAGTAAATAATGAAGGTAATAGGAAAGGGCAATGATTGTCATGCACTGCAAAAAAGATGATAGGCAGCTCCATCCCCTCCTTGTTAGGTAAAGCTGTAGTGAAACAGAACTATCCTTCATAGATGAAGGCCAAATTCACTGCCCAGAAGACAGTCATGACAACTGGTCATGACAACTGTTAGGAGCTGGCCAAAGAGATCATCATCAGTCCCCACCCCCACCCACCTGTATGGACTTACACTTTGCATGTACAGAAGTAGTTGACAAGTACTTGAATCTGGGCAAGTTCTTGAACCTTATTTTAATGTAAGTGATGAAACAGCATTCTCTGCTATAACTGAGGAAGCATGATAACTAGGTGGGGTGAGTAAGGCAGGTCACATATTCACAACTCTGTTCCCCAACTCCTATGTGATGCTTTTCTGCCTAGTGGTAAAGCTAGCAATGGAAAAGAATTCACTTAGATTTAGAGGTCTCAACAAATGTAATATTTTCACTTCTATGAGATTTGTTGTGAGAAGAAATGTCCCTCGTTTTGAGAATCTGCATATTTGCAAGCCTGCAGAATGTTTCAACGAAATAGCATGAGTAGAAAAGTGGGAACATTTAAAAATGGGAACGACTAAAACTGTATTGAGTTGAAAAAAATACACATAAAAGGCTTCATATAATGGGTAAACTACACGAACAAATGAACATATTAAGAGAAATGTCTTTAAAATGGACATATGGGTCATTGTGAAATTAAAAACAAGATCTTGCAACTAGGACTGCCAGATTAGTACTAACCCAGGTCCTGAGACCTAGGGCTTTTCTTTGGTGATGTCATAGGGGCCATCCCCTAGTGGTATCATTAAGCATCAAATAAATATCCTACATCTGTTTTGATTTGGTAGGAACAGTCCCAGTTATTTCTCTGTCATCCCATTTTTTCAGATGCTTTTAAAATGGTCCAGTTTCTCTACCCTTCTCCCAGATTCTCCCTTTGTTCTCTGCTTATTTCAGTTGCTGAAAACTGAGTTCAGGGGGCAAAAGTAGTTTGCAATCAATTAATCCTCTCTTTTCTTCTCTTTTCTTGTTGGATTAATTGCTTTGTTTGAGTCTACTGAGAAGGGCAAGATTCATCCAACAAGAAAAGAGAAGAAAAGAGAGGATAGGGATGAATCTTGCCCTTCTCAGTAGACTCAAACAAAGCAAAGTGCTGCAGCCTCTCCTAACTTTTGGGTTCTTCCTCATTAATAATGTTTGCCATCTTGACCACACTCTCATGTTGCTTGGCCACACATTTCCTAGTTTCATCGTTGAAATGTTGGAAGGTATGTAATCACAATTGCTGAGAGTCTGTCATTTTTTTAAAAAAAATCCTAAGCCTAATAAAGGGGATCTCTCTCTCTCTCTCTCTCTCTCTCTCTCTCTCTCTCACACACACACACACACCAAAGTGATGCTCTTGTGGTCAACCTCTAAAACCCAGGCCCAAGCAGGGAGATCTTGAAACTCTACTCACAACTGAATATGAAACAAGCACAGGAAGAAAATTCAGCTGGTATACAGAGAACAACACGAAGCCCAAGAAAGTTCCATGTTCCTAGATAAGGCTAGGCCTTTGGCTGGTAGTGGTAAGGAAACATCCTGAATATAAGAAAATGAAGACTGGAACCAATGCACTGCATGCAAAAGTATTTTAAGGATAGATAGAGAGCTTTTTCCCAGGAAAGGGAAGTTAGTGTAGAGGGACAGGAAACAAGATCAGTCAATCACAATGCCCAGAGGTTGGACAATGGGTTCAAAAACCCCACTTTGGCTCCTAGTATTCTACTATTTTCTAAAGATCTACAGTGGTCTAGAGAGTAAGATACCAGCTCTCCTTCTGGAAGTCAATCAGTTTTCATATGTCATGGATTTTCACTATGATAATAAATGGTAGGTATACCAAAATACAAAGAAGCTAATGTACAAGAGGACTGTGGAACTATTTCATGTGTCTACAAAGTAGGAGAATTGTCAAAAAGCAATGGCTCCTAACCCATATGTTGCAGAAGAAGCAATCAATGAAATAAAATGGAGGAGGCTGCCTTTGTATTTTTAAAGATGATTTGTAAGATCCTTAAAAAGAAAAGAAAATGACAATATCTCTAGGGGGGAAAAACTAATTTTCAACCCCTCCCTTCCCCATTTCACTTTGAATTTTGGTCTCTGGAAAGGTTTGTACTGCTTTTGCATTTTTAAAAAGGTGCTACAATAGAGTCACATATTTGGAATGTCAAACATTAGATCAGCCAGGACTGCTCCAACAGGAAAAAGAACTCCAAGGATTGTTTAGTGAAAATGACTCCAGAGTTTTAAATGGGCAATAAAGTCACCAATTTGGGGGGGTTTAGCAGAGCCAGATTTCTTTCAGACTATTCATTAGGACTTCAGCAGTTACTGAGAACAGCTCAGACATAGAGGGGAGAAAACCCTTTTGTTATTTAGAAAATAGCAACAACGTTTATTTATAATGCCCTTTTCCCAAATGTTCAGGTGGCTGGCTAATAATCTATATCATGAGATATATCAAAACTGTACCTTTGGTGGCTATTACATTCCCTTCCCCTTGTCCAAATCTAAATATTTCTAAATGAGAAAATAAATGTAATTCAGATTACTTTTCTAGTCAATGGCTTTCATATCACTTGAATCAGTTTAGACTAAAATACTGCAGCCTAACCAGTTTCCTGAGATGTTCAGGCTCTTTAAAACAGGATTTATTCTCCCACAGGATTTAGTTCGAAAGCCTGAAAATTACAAAAAGCACTATTTACAATATGATTCTTTGCTGTTTTATAATTCTTTTAAAATGCATTTGGGAATGGAGTGGTCATATGTTGATGGGCTGCAGCTCCCATCAGCCCTAGTGAGCATATCCAGAAGGTGAAGACTGCTGGGAGTTGCAACCCAGTAACATATGGAAAGCCTCACTTTGCCCACTCCTGCTTAAAGCTGTTGCTCTGCTCTTCAGAGGGGATCTATCATGCTCATTCCTTACTGAGCTTTTACAGTAAAACTTGGCAGAGCACATCTTTGTCTTTCTTTAGCCAAACCACAGTGTCTTCATCTATTACTCCCAAGACCCTCAGCCTTTCATCCAACATAGTTAAGGGAAGCCTTAAAATCTATGAATTATGCTCTGTCCTCCATTTACACTCTCTGGGTCCTTTGTAGAAGCTCATTTGATTAGTGTAATTGCACAAAAGGGTTCAGTGAGATACAATTGTGGCCAGACAGCTTGCCAGGGCATATCCTAAAAGGTTTTGGAAGCTTGATCAATTTGTTCATTTTTTTCAAAGAAAGCATAATAAGCCAAGAAACAATTTTCTGAGCCTCATGGCCCCTGCAAAAGTATGGCAAAGACCCTCAGAGATAGAAATATATATCTTGCCAGTGCGGAGAGAAAAAAGCTCCTGGTTAATGATGAGTGGCATCATTAAGCAACAAATCTTGATTAAGGCTAAGTTACTACACTGAGGTTGTGTCATGTAAACTATGGGTGTAATTCTTCACTAGGTTTCTTCTTGAAAGTATGAGTAAGTAATTTCAGCATTCCCCCATCTACAAGAAAACCTTCCAAAACCACAGTTTTTAAAAGCTATTTGCAATTTAGGACTTATACAGTGCAAAATTCACATGCAGTTCTTTGTACAGAAAACAGCATTTTCCGCATCAAACATGTCAGTGCAGAAATATTCATTGCTGTGCAAGAAATGCTGTGTTCTGTGCCAAAAATGTAGTTTTCTGTGCAAATAAAATGTGTGAATTTTACAGAGATAAAATCCCCAAATGAAGGATATCCTTACAGGAAACAGCATTTACTGTGCAGGAATTAAACTTTTGCAGTGAAATATTATTTCCTATGCAGAAAATGCTGTTTTCTGTACGAACAACCATGTGAAAATTTTGTAAAGAATAAGTCCAGAACTGCAAAGATTCTCATCAGCCTAGGCTTATTTTTGTCAGGGTTTCTCAACCCTAAAAAAGAAAAAAAAAGTTATTTGACCATATTCTTTCCATCTTTAGCAAACAATTGAATATTCTTTCCATCTTTAGCAAACAATCTGTGCATGAACACTTACTTGTTTTGGGTGTGGCAAAGTGGTTGGACTACGGCCCTGGAGTCCAGGGTTCAATTCCCAGCTTGATCATGAAACCCAGTGGGTGACCTTGGGCAAGTCACACTCTCTCATCCTCAGGGGAAGACAATGGCAAGCCTCCTCTGAACAAATCTTGGCAAGAAAACCCCTGATAGGTTCACCTTAGGGTCATCATAAGTCAGAAATGATTTGAAGGCACACAACAAAATATTATCATCATCAACAACAACAACAACAATCAACAACAACAACCTTGCTACTGGGTGGGAATATTGCCCAATTGAACATGTACACAAATGTGAAATGAAATGCACAGCCAAATGTACAGACCGGCCTTGGCATACACAACCTCGGAAGTGATGGTAGTTGTAGTACAACATATCTGGATACCACTAAGCTAAGAAAAGCTAATATATAATGCTTTAAGTTTATTCCATGATCCCTGAGTTGCTGAGTTACTCATGTGATTAATTCTGGAAGAAGAAGGAAGCAGCCAAAATGGAGTGGAGATAAGTGCTATCAGGGAAAGGTTTACCAAGGATAGGGAAGGGAGAGGAAATGCACAATGATCAGGTTTTTTTAGGAAAATTGCACATCCTGCAATAATTTCTAATTTTGATTCCAGAATGGAAAGTAAAAGCTACTCAGCAAAACTGGGGTCTTTAAAATGTAAATATGCATCTGTAATATTGCTAAAAGGCTTTGACAAATCTGTGCTTTAGAGCTCAGAAGGCTACTTTGTTGGACTGTTGTTAACTGCTCGCAAGTTGACTTCAACTCATGGCATCCCTGTGGATGAGACATCTCCAGGACCCCCTATCCTCAATCTCACAGCTCCAGCACATGTCCTCCCTGATCAATTCTATCCATTTAGCATGTAGTCTTTCTCTCTTTCTGCTGCTTTCCACCTTTCATAGTATCACTGCCTTTTCTAATGATTCATTTTTCCTCATGATGTGGCCAAAATATGCCAGCCTCCACTTAGTCATCCTGATCTCCTGAGATAGTTCTACCCTTCCTAGAATTCCCAGCAAGCTAGAGGAGTGATATTGCAAAAGCAGCCTATGCAAGGCTGGAGCGTGGCTTTGGTGCGACTTCTGGACTCTTAGGACGCATGCATCATTGAAACACCATACCTCCACTGTGACTTGAAGCAGCTTTATTTTGGCTGTCTGTAACAGGCCTCTGATAGTTCTCTCTCTGGCTTTGCTTCGCGAACGAAGATTCAGGAAGGACTCATCCCGCGCTTTGTACAAACACGTTGGTGACTAAAAAGGCCAATCCGGGATAAACAGGTCTGGTTGCAGAAAGCACAGCGGAAAGTCTCCTTGGGTGATGTTTCCAGGTTGTGGTTCTTTCTGCGTTGTCGTTTCTCTTTGAGATTCGTTTGGCGTGAGCTTTCGAAAAAGGCTGCAGCATCGTCAATAGTGCGTCTCCATGCTTCCCGATGCGAGGCCAGGGCAGACCATTGTTGGTGATCAATTTGGCCAAGCCTGAGATGTTGTTTCAGGGAGTCCTTGTATCTTTTCTTTGGGATGCCCCTCTTACGCTGACCCATAGCGAGTTCACTGTAGAATACTATTTTCCTCAATGCTGGTGATCCCTGCTTGCTCAAGGACAGCAACATTTGTCACATAGTCAGTCCAGTGTATATTTAGAATTGTGCGTAAACAGCACTGATGAAAGCGTTCAAGGAGTCGTAGGTGTTGGCAGTAGGTGACCCATGTTTCAGACCCATGGAGGAGAATAGACAGTACAATGGCTCTATAGACACCGATTTTTGTGCTTCGCCTCAAGTGTTTGTTACTCCAGACTCTTTTGTGAAGCCTTCCGAATGCACCGTATGTCTTTGCCAGTCTGTGATCGATCTCTTTATCAATCTTGGCGTCTCAGGAGATGATGCTTCCCAGGTAGCTGGACGGACTTAAGCACAGATGTGCCTACAGTGATGTGGGGATGGTAGTGTTCTTCCTGAGGTGCAGGCTGGTAGAGAACTTCCGTTTTCTTCAGGCTGACTTCCAGTCCAAAGAGCTCTGCAGCTGTTGCAAAATGAGATGTTAGGCGCTGCAGAGCTGCTTCCGTATGGGCAACGAGGGCAGCATCGTCAGCAAAAAGCAGCTCACGGACTAGATAGTTTAGAGTCTTAGTACGGGCCCTCAGACAGCTTAAGTTAAACAGGCTACCATCAGTACAGTAGCATATATAAATGCCATCGTCTTCTTTGAGATCTGCCGTAGCCCTTTGGAGCATCATGCTGAAGAAGATTGTAAATAGAGTTGGAGCGAGAACACAACCTTGTTTCACACCATTAGTTATTAGAAAGGGATCCAAGAGAGCATTGCCATATCTGACTTGACCTTGCTGATAGTAAACGTTAGATAAACACTAAAAAAACTAGAACAGATTCCATTAAACCATACAACTGATATGTGAACCTTTCCATTTTTTTGGCATGCAATTAGTGGCTACTTTCCAAATAATAAAGCAGATCTGGACAAATTAATTGGAGATATGTATATATACAGCACTGTGGCTGATATGAGAACAACTATTAAGAAAAGTGAGGCAGCTAGCCAAGATACCCTTGTTGCATGTTCTTCAATGGCGTCAATTTATTTGTGTCTCTTTAACTTAATATGTTTGCTGGGGAGGTCTAGTAGGATTTTCTTACCTGGTCAATTATACTTTGCCTAGCCTTGGGTATACAGTTGGCCCTTCTTATCCACAGATTTTTTTAAATACACAGATTCAAGCATCCATGGCTTGAAAATATCCAAAAAAGTATAAATTCCAAGTATCAAATCTTGATTTTCCCATTTTATTTAAGGAGCACCATTTGGATATGCCATTGTATTTAATGGGACTTGAGCATCCACGGATTTTGTTATTCACAGGGGTTCCTGGAACCAAACCCCAGCAGATAACAAGGGTCCACTGTATTTGCTGTTCCGTCTAAGGCAACAAAATGTCAGATGAGCTCTGACTCCAATCCAAGGAGATACATCGTAGACAGTCCTTCAGATAATCTGGACAAAAGCTATCTTCTTCCACAGAAACCACTTACTTTGTTGGCAGATGCCGCCTCTGTGTCCTGACTATGGAAGTAATAGGGCAAGGTGGCATACAAAAGAGGCTGTTACTCATGGCTGGACACCAGCTGGATGAAATTGCCCCCAGAGATCTGTTTAGTAACTCCCTTTTTTATTTGCATTTAGATATCACAAATGGATGTATGTACCAAAATGTTGCTTTGTGGAGTTCTCCTGTTCATAATTCCCAACAGACACTACAGGTCTTTTCCAGGACATTTCATTCTATTTGCCTTTCCCTAGTAATAGTTTTGTTATTGGGGAAGTAATTACATACAAATAACTAGTTATTTTAACTAATTGTTTCCAAGCTCTGATTGTTTCCCAAACTGGGATACTGTAGGTGTAAGTTGAATAGTGATGTCTCAAATTCATACTAATGGCAATGAAACGTGTTTTTGTTACAAATCTTTCAAATCAAATGGGATTGATTTACTGTACCAAATTATCAACTGCACATCAATACTTTCTTTCCTTACAAAATCCATTCTTTCTTCAAGCAACGTGCCAAAGAAGTTGGTCCCCCCCCCTCCAAAAAAATGCTTCTAGCAAAGATGAAATTGGACTTGTGTGTATTTTCTCTAGAGTTTTGCAGTGAAGAAGCCACTGGAGGCAGGATTTTGGTTTATTCTTTCTATGTTCCTCACTATGGAACTTATGCATTCAGGGTACATGTTCTTAACACATTGTCTGATATTACTTATATCGTGTCAGCCTGAATGGCAAGTAGCTTATCTAAAACAGGGGGAAATGTCCGTTCATTTGTGTAGAGGTTTTGTGTGTGTGTGTGTGTGTGTGTGTGATAGAGCTTTTCTTTAAAAAGATAGAGAGGGAGGGAATCCGTCATAAGGTCACCCTCTGCTTTTCTTTCTCCAACTATGCTTGATAAATTATTTCTATTCCCTTTAATCCATTTTTTATTATGCTTCAAAAAAATCTCCTTTTTATCTTCTCAGTGTTGCTGAAAACAAATCCTTTTTAAAGCTTGGCTTTTATTATCATAAGAGCAGTTGCCTCTACTATATGGATGCTTCTTCTCAGAGTTAATGAATTAGAAAATGAGCAAGTAGCGACTTGAAATTACCTAATTGTCTTAACTTTTAAAATCTATGTATTAATGAATTCCATTAATTCAGCTGCCATTTATTGCCTTTGACATATTCCCAACTTGATTTCCCTCGGTGTCTGCATTTGAGTGCTTATTGCATGTAATGAGTGGTGAGGGGCAATACATATGATGCAGAGTAGGGCACTCCCTCCAAATTTTGTTGAACTGCATATCCCAGAATGCTATATTTTGGCTATACTGGCTAGGGCTGCTGGCTGTTGCAGTCCAACAACAACTGGAGGGCTACACAGTGCCCACTCCTGATGTAAAGGTTCAAATTCATACTAATCAGGAATTTGTCAACACAGTAACCTTCTCTTAGTCTTATATAATAATCAAGTACACTGGTAGAAACAAGAATTCAAAATTAAGGGGGACTAGTTCAGTCAATCCATCATTTCATTTATATCCTGCCTTTTCTGCACAATTGTCTTACAGAACAAACAAAGATACAGGCAATAATGTACAAAATGTTAAGATTAAACAATATTAAACTGCCTATTAAATTAAAACCTTGTGAAACATTACTTTAAAAGCATTGACTGAAAACAGCACAGCCCTGAACAGAATGCCCATTACACAGAGGTAGGCAACTACTACTACTACTACTTATTATTATTTGTATCCCACTCTTTCCCCAGAACTGGGACTCAGAGTGACTACATAGGGGGCAGAAGACATTTTACCAACCCTCTTTCCACCCAACAGGGCCAGAATGGCACACCTTGGTGATCTCAAAGTGACCTGATGTCACTTCTGGTCACTATTTTGCCCAAATTTGGCCATTTTGAATTTTTATGTGTGTGTTTGGGGAAGGTTTGGGGAGCATTAGACGACTGAGTGAAACAAACCGCTCTGGTTTGGCACATTTTGTTTGTCTTGAGGGAAGAAATCATCTGAAAAACTGACCTTCAATATTATTATTATTATTATTATTATTATTATTATTATTATTTTTAAAAAAGGCAGATGGGGGTTGGTGAAGCTTCTAGGGGGGCTACAGCATCCACCGTAAGGAATTCCAAGGGCCACATGTAGCCCATGGACCACACTTTTCCCAGCTTTGGTAGAAAACAAACCATTCCCAAACTCCTACTAGAATGGATGAGTCTTTACTTGGTGAAAAGATAGCAAGGAGGGAGCCAGCCTAGTCTCCCTAGGAAAGGACTTCAACAGTGATGGCGCTGCCACAGAGAAGACTCTCTCCCACATTTCTACCAAACATGCCTGTCAGGATGGTAGGACCAAGAGAAGTGTTTCTCTGAAAGATCTCAGAGTTCAGGCAGACTCATATGGGAAGATATGGTTCTATGATTGAAATCCATACCCTCCCCAGTGAAGCTTGCCTGAAACCAATTCTGACATCTTTTCAGCAATAGTTGAATAACTCTTTTACTCCAGCCATCAATATATTGAATGGAATAGTCCAAGCCTGTATATGTCAACTAAAAAGTAAGTCTAATTGACTTCACTTAAGGTTACTCATTGGAGTTGGGATATTTATTTATCTATTTATTTAACTCTGTATCAAAAGCTGTAATGGCAAAATACTGTAAAATCCATTTAAATGAGTAGTACTCAGACTTTATAACCCCTGGACCCACCTTTACATCTACATGCAGATGTTGTACCCTCCCTACTCAGCATAGTATATGACTAAAATATTTTGTTCATTTAGTGTGCACATTCTCAAATGCACATTCATGTAAATTCATATTTTAACATTTTATAAAGAAATAACATAGTTCAAATTAGAACAGTTTTATTTAAGTAAATTCAATATTTAACTCAATGCACGTATAAATTTTAGACATAAAAAGTTTGGGAGGAAGAGGAGGAGGAGGGATGATCAGGGACCCACCCTTGAGCAACTCTCACAACCCCTCGAGGGTCCTGCCCCAACATTTAAGAACCATTGATTTAAACGGCTTGAAACAATTACAAATTTATACCAGGAAAAGATCAGGTAAACAGTCTAAAATGTATTAAACAATGCAAGTGTATATGACTGTTGCACAGGAGAGCTGTTGTTTTGTTGTTTTACTATGTTACTGTGTTTGTCTCCTTGGCCTTATTGTGTGGATGGACAGAATATTCAAACACTCAAGGAAAAGACATGAGACAGGAGCTTTTCCAGTGGCCAATAACCCAAAAGAGGAGAATCCTCCTCAAGCTTGTTTCTCATTTTATTTTCACACTCCTCAGAACAGACTCAAGGAATACTCCCACCTATCTCCTGTATGCAGAGAGGTCTTGTAGCACCTTTGAGACTAACTAAAATAAAGAGGTTGACAGCATGAGCTTTTGTAGACTTCAGTCTACTTTCTTAGATGCATATACTTCAGTCTACTTCCTCAGATTATTTATTATTTTTATTTATTTTATTTTTATCCCACCTTTAAAAACAATTAAAATAATCCAATTAAAACAGTAAAAGTTTTTTTAAAAATACAACATACAAAATTTAAAACATACAAGGTTAAAAATAGACTAACCCACCCCACCCCCAGCAATAAAACCAGATGCAAATGTACTACAAGACCTCTCTACATACTGATTCTACAGACTAATACAGTTACATCTTTGAATTCTACTGTCTATCTCCTGTCCTTCTCAATCTGGAGGGGTAGGGAGGCAGATCAGTAAACAAGTAAGGACAGATGGGCAACTATTAGAACATAGCCCATAATCACAGTATGAGCTGACAGGTTTACCCATGACAATAATGGCTAAATCATCAGCTGTTAAAACACCATGTGATGAGACTACAGCCTCCCCAGTCATTGCCTGACTTCCTTCCTTTTCTTCCCAAAGTTGCATGGGGTTCAGAGGGGGGATCCAGGAGAGGATGCTGGAATGCTATAGCCTCCCTAGTCCTCACCTAACTTTCCCATACCATCCTGATGTCACATGAGGGCAAGCTGAGGAGAGTGCCACTGTCCTCCTATGGGAGGCTTTCATCTTCACATGAGACCTCTTTGATTAAATCGTTAGTTCTTCCTTGCAGGAGCAAATAATTTAACAGAATAGTATTTTAGGCTACATAAATATAATATAATCGCACTACATAAGCATATTATATAAATTTATCGGCTGTTTTAGGGCACCCAAAGAACTGGGAAACACCTATGCAAGTGAACAGCAATATAAATAAAATACAATATTCTTGCTGCTATTGTGAAACTCTTTGTGTCAGAATTTGCAATTTTTCCATCCTTACAGACACTAATTGTTAGTCGTTTGAGTGCTGGATTACAACTCTGGAGACCAGGGTTCAATTCCCAGCTTGGCCCTGAAACCCACTGCATGATCTTGGGCAAATCCCACTCTCTCAGCCTCAGGGGAAGGCAATGGCAAACCTCCGCAGAACAAATCTTGCCAAGAAAACTCATAGAATCATAGAGTTGGAAGAGACTGCAAGGGCCATCCAGTCCAACCCCCTGCCATGCAGGAAATCTAAATCAAAGCATCCCCAACAGATGGCCATCCAGCCTCTGCTTAAAAACCTCCAAGGAAGGAGACTCCACTACACTCTGAGGGAGTGTGTTCCACTGTTGGACAGCCCTTACTATCAGGAAGTTCTTCCTAATGTTGAGGTGGAATCTCTTTTCCTGTAGCTTGCATCCATTGCTCTGGATCCTAGTCTCTGGCACAGCAGAAAACAAGTCAGCACCCTCCTCAGTATGACATCACTTCAAGTATTTAAACAGGACTATCATATCACTTCTTAACCTTCTCTTCTCCAGGTTAAACATCCCCAGCTCCTTAAGTCGTTCCTCATAGGACATGGTTTCCAGACCTTTCACCATTATAGTCGCCGTCCTTTGGACACGTTCCAGTTTTTCAACATCCTTTTTAAATTGTGGTGCCCAGAACTGGACACATTATTCCAGGTAGAGCCTGACCAGTGCAGAATAGAGTGACACTATTACTTCTCTTGATCTAGATACTATACTTTTACTAATGCAGCCTAAAATCTCATTGGCCTTGTTAGCTGCCGCATCGCACTGTTGACTCATGTTCAACTTGTGGTGTACCTGGACTCCCAGATCCCTTTCACATGTAGTCTTGTTCAGCCATGTGTCCCCCACAATCCTATATCTGTGCATTTCATTTTTCCGCCCTAAGTGCAGTACCTTACATTTCTCTGTGATGGGGTCACCATAAATGAGAAACATCTTGAAGGCACACAACAGCAACAATATGTCTGCTAATATGTTTGTATTGCCACACCCTCTGTCTTCCAGCATCCAGAAATAGGCAACTATTTTATTCTTCCCTATCTTGAAGACCATGTATTTGACTGTGCATACTATTTGTAAATACATCTGTTTTTATATGTATTTACAAGGTAGACTATGCTTGCTTCTTTCTCTACTAGGCCCTGTGGGGAAGGTGGGTGAGGCTGGTTATTGTTCAGCTTCTCCCTTGACAATTTGATTACTCTGCTTATGAGATCCACTTTTATCTCTTAGTTTGTGGCCGAGATTATTATACCAAAGAGAAAATATCACTGTCCAATTTCATATTACACGGAAACATTTGCTTCTTAAGAAAACTGCTCTTCAACCATTCAGTATGCTATGCACATAGGAAAACATGTGTCCATTACAGCAAAGAGAGACATCTGACCCAGGCCAGAAATGACCATCCTTAATTTTAACAACATTGAGAAAAAGCAAAAATAGAGACAAGCTAAGGAGACTGATTTACCAGTACGTTGTAGACTGTCCTTGGCAAATAGTGATAGAGTGAGTGTGTGCCTTTGCATGTAACAAAAATCTAACCTTACAAAACATTAAGCAACATGTCCCAACAACCACTTTATGGCGTTGAAACTAAAATGTATTTCAAAATTGTGAATGTGGGAGTGGAGGACTGAAAAGACAGGCATAAACCCTTGGGTGTACCAAAAGTAGCCTGGATCCTGACCAGGATTTCAGCATATGTCTTGCCCAACTGATGTTAACAAGGCTGAAACATGTGTGGCTGCAGCAAGTGGTTAGCACATACTTGTTGGATTAAACCCTAGATGTTGTACTGATAAAGCTACTGTCACAAGTATATGTATTACTCTGGCATGCCCAGAGAAAATTATACACACATGCACACACTTATATACATACGTATTCTACTTTTCTCCGTTTATATTCCTTGGGGAATTTTGCAGAGGAGGGAGCTATTTATTTTTGCACTATTAATGTTCTACTGCCAGAAAGAAGCAATGCAAGTTTAATAGCGCATTATTTCTGTGTCTCGGGGGAAGAGGATAGGAGAGGATGGAAATGTGTTTATGAATGTAATATACTTTGAATTAAGTTATGAGACTCTTTTATCAAGGATGGCCTTGTTACAGACATTACAAACACCTGTTGAAGATGAAAGGAATTAGAACAGTGGCTTCTGGCGCTTCTGCAATTGGGCCTTCTATCAACACTCCCATTCAAAATCCATTTTATTCAGAAGCTTATTTCTCAGTGGCAAAAGCAGGCGCCTCTATCTGGAATTTAGTAAACAGGCTCAGCTCTACATGACAACTGTATCCCCCCCCCTTATTAATTAGTTTTAATCACACCTTTAATTTATTCACATTCTCAATGGCACTTGGGTGTTGTAAGCACTGGGTCTGTTTCCATTTTCTTCTTGCTAACATTAAAATATGTATTTTTGAAGAGCTCTGTTAGGTTCTCTCTTCTAGTTATATGATGGTGAGTCTCCTGATGACGTGGATGAGTCCCTCAAGACTTCAAATTTATTAATAATTAATAATAATAAATAAATAAAAACAAATTATTAAATTTATTGAGACTAGAAACAATTTTGAGCAAAAGGAAAATAAGAGAGAATGTTTCCTTCCTCCTCTAAAGATGCAAGTCTTCTCATAATGACTCCTCTCAAGCAACCCTCCCTAGTCTCCTTAATTGACAGCTACTCTGGTGACTAACAATGTTGTTACTGATTCAGCTGCAGAAGTTACCTCCCATTTCTTCCCTCTTTGAGCAGCAGTGCAAGAGCAGGGAAGGATGTCAATCAATGCCTCTCTAGTTTTCCACCTTCCTCCTCCTCCTTGATTTTAGAGCTGTTTTTATTTAAGGGAAAGCATGACATTTCCACTTCAGATTCAAGTTTGTTATTGTGGTTGTGCTGTCAAGACTTATGGCCATCCTATGAAACAGAGACCTCCAAGAGACGTTGGTTGACATCTGTATTACAGATATGAATTTGTAACCTAAAATTATAGAGCCATAGCCATTCCATATTCAGTAATACTACTTAGTTATGGTTGTGATGGCCCACAATACCTCTAGCAGCCACATTGAGCAAAAGAGGTCTGTTCAATTGCCAATCAGGATGCAAGGAGGATGATATTTTTAGACCTCTCCCATGAGTGAGTGAGGCTGCAACAATCAGAAGCAAGACCCCTGTTACAATTCCTCATTAGAACCTTGCTTACTGGTGGGAGGGGGCTGGAAACTTCCTCTTCCTTATATCTTGATTGGAAAGGTGAACAGACCTTCTTTGCTCAATGCAGCTGCTGGCTGTTACGGTGGGTTGTGGGGTTGGGCCAGAAGATGCTACTTAGTTACACATTCATAACTAAGTACCCAATATATAGGATATCACTAGAATTCAAAGATATAGCTGTGTTAGTCTGTAGAATCAGTATGTAAAGAGATCTTGTAGCACCTTTGAGATTAAGGAAATTAGCGCACACAATAAAGCGACTTACCACTCCAAATTCAGGCTGCCCCCAGTTTTATCACATGGCTTTTACCCCCAAAACCGCCATCTGGGTACAGCCCAGCTAATACTGGTCTCTGAACTCACATTGGCAGCCATTTTTCAAAGGCAGGAGTTTTCCACCTTTGAAAAATGGCTGCCAAAGCGAGTTCAGGGACCAGTATTGGAGCTGGGCTGAACCCAGATGGCGGTTTTGGAGGCACAAGCCATGCGATCAAACTAGGGGGCAGCCCAAATTTGGCTTGAAATTGGGAATGGTAAGTTGCTTTATATTGCTGTGCGCTAAGCTCCTAACTAAAAGAAAGAAGTTGACAGCATGAGCTTTTGAAGACTTGTCTACTTAATACTTAATAATAATATAATATAAATAAAATTTTTATTTGTATACCGCTTTTCCATCTGATCAAAGTGGTTCACAATACAGTACAATACAGTGCAATACAAGACAGTACAATAATCAAGCAATACAATATATCAATAGTTACATCAATAATATTACACAATTCAATAAAAATCTCATAGCAAATAAAAATCAATTTAAAAACATTCGGTTGTGGTTGGATATCTGGATCTTAATTAGGGTATTCTATCTCTAAAGAGAATCAGGTGGGTATGCTATCTGAAAAAGATGTGTTTTCAAAGCCTTGAAGGCTTCCAGCGTGGAACACAGCCGGATCTTAACACTACTATTCATAAATGCATCTGAGGAATTAGACTTAAGTCTCCAAAAGCTTATGCTGCCAATTTCTTTCTTTCAGTTAGTCTCAAAGGTGTTACAAGATCTCTCTACGTAGGATATCAATGCTTGTTATTAACAGCCCTTCTCTGATCATACAAATTCGGGGCTGTGGCTTCCTTGATTGAATCATTCTCTCTTATTTATGTATTTAATCTGTAATGAGTATTTGTGTTTTTCTCCTACATTGTACTTGTCCCAGCACTGCTGTCTTTCCCAGTGAGTCATGTCTTCTCATGATATGCCCAAAGTACAATAACCTCTTGAATTGCTCTTAAAGATGAGGAGCTCCAACTCTCCCATTAAGCAGAGCGAGGCAACTGCCTCAGGTTTCAAATAGCGTGAGGTGTCATAACTCAACAATGTGGAATCTGAGCAGTCCAGTGCAAAACAATAAGACCTAGAAAGGACTCTGCTCTATAAGACAGCTTCCTCCCAGAATTCAGCAATATAAGTGTCCTCCTCAGTCAGAATTGCTAGATGCCAAGGAAGACTGCCCATCATTTGTAGCACATTGACATAAAAGGCAGCAATATCAAAAGAATCAGCAGCCTCTTACAGAGGCTTAAATGAGAAATACTGAGCAATGAACCACCTTAGAGCCAAACAGCAGCTGCCAGTCTGGCCATTCTGTGGCCTGAGGCAAAAGAACAAATGACTCAAAACCCATTCCATGATTTACAGAAGCCAAATAGCCTGGTGTTTGAATCTTCCTTCAGCACTGACAACAAAATAGCATCATCCAAACACAGAAAATATCCCACTAGCTAATTCTACCCTGCTTTCAGTGCTCTTTGTGCTTGGGAATTTATTTGGATTCTTGACCTCTGGACTGGCTTATGTTGTATATTTCATTGTCTTTCCCTTTTAGCTTTGCTTATTGTGTCTGCAGGCTTATAGTGACACTTCTGGAATGGCTGATACCTTGCTCCTGTGTCCCCCTTCATCTTTCATGAACTCCCTAAGTTACCAATGTATGGCCTCAACTAGCTTGACTCACCAGTAACTACTACTCTTTGGTTTAGCCTCTTCATCTTGGCACTTGTCACCTCTAGGCATAGGAAAGGCAATACCAACCAACATCCCTTCCTTGTATGACCCTTTGATCATTCTCCTCTGGAAAAAAAAACTATACTTTTATGGCTGCTGTCTTCAGATGGTATGGACAATACTGTTCTGTTGCCAGAGCTGAAGGAAGATTCAATTCCTAGACCAGTTGGCTTCTGTAAATTATTGAATTGTGGCACAATTTTCTCCTTTGCCTCATGCAACAGTTTGGCCAGAATCCTGTTGGTGTCATACACATGAACAAGTACCCTTGCGCATAGGGCTCCTGTATCTTTAATGGCTGTGTAGAAGAGGGAATTTCAACAATGTGTGTCTTGTCACACAACCAAGTAGCAAGCAATACGAGCTTAAATTCTCCTCTTTTTTACACCTGCATTAAAGATACAGGAGCCCTCTCCACTTGTCACTCTGGCAATCCCACTTATGCACATGTTTGCACTTTCTTAGCCATTGAACAGTGCCTGTATTGAATTCGTGGTTGCCTAACCAGAGCACCACACGTGTATGTTTCACATGCAGTCGTACTTTCTTGGATGATACGTAACTATGTCAGTGCCTTCACTGTATCATTTCATTGACTGGAATTGTGGAATCCACCACTGTGCATTCCCCACTGTGCATTGGGATAATAAACAGACACTTTGGCAGATATGCAGTTGATTGTACAACACTAGTATTTAGCAGAAGGGTAGTGTAGTACAACCACTATATTTATATGAGAGTAAATGTACACAGTAAATGTCAGCCATATCCCAGACCAGCCCTGCATTTAGTAAGTAGACCCAGAACTGCAACCTGATTTGGCACATTTTCTTTCAACACAACAACAGCATTAGAGTTGTACATTTGTGTGGTGAGACTTGCCTCATTCCAATGAGCTCTCATGCTGATTCCAAAGGAGCTGTAGGGAGTTATGTCTACCACAAAAACAAAGGGAATTGAAGACCAAACGCTGAAGGGGGAAAAGTAATGTCCAGCCACAATAGAGGTGATATGGCACAACATAAGACCTGAACCAAGCGGAAGTGATTTACCAGAAGAAACAACAGAGATTGGAAACATTCCTTTTCAGACTGCACTCCTGGAATCCTCACAAAGCATGACAAGTCACTATGTTGGCTGAAGTTTTCTGAAAGTTTTAGTTCCCAAAAACAACTTTTCCAAGGAGGAAGTCAGGGAGGGAGGAACAAAGGAAGAGTTCTGGAATTTCACATTATCCTCACCTGATGCTTACCTGAAGCCAGTATGATGTTATATATTAATTTTTATGCATTACATTTAAATCCAACATTTTTGTGAGTGAACATTGTACAACACATTATACAAGGCTCCCTTCCTCTCCATTTTATCCTCACAATAATCCTGTGAGGTAGCACAAGCTGGGAGAGTTTGAGAGGCCCACGTTCTATCACTTCCTAGCTTGAACATGGATCACCCAGTTCTCTTCCTACATTCTAACCACTACACTGCATGGTCTCTTAATGCTAATTAGAACCCACACTGTGGTGATCCAGACAATATAACAGCAATCCCTGCAAGTTATTCCTGATTTAACGCCTAGATTAAACTAAGAACTTTCCCAGTACAGAACCTGGAATGGGGTGAGCTGTATGTCTCATCCACTGCCCTGTGCATAATTTTTTTCCAGTTTGTCATAACTGATTAGCTTCTAGGGTTGGTAGAAGTTAATCAACACTAACTAGTGAACTCAGTGGAATTTTCTTCTGATCAGTACATATGGCCAGACTGCACATGTGTATAAGCATCATAGACACAGTTGAAGTAGAAGGATGGCCACAGAAACCAGAATGTATTTTTCTCTTGCAAACAATGTTTTTAAAGCTGTCTGTATTTTCTATTAGTAGCTAGCTTTCCCCCCTCCCCTGAGATCTAAGGCCTGTGATCTATATCTAGCGCAAATAATTCTGGTAAACTGGAACTGGAGCCCACAATTACTTTAAACTGATATAAATCAGGAGTAATTGTATTGAATTAAAATGATTTATTTTAAGTTGAGTAAACAGGCAATAATGAGATGCAAGCAGTTTGCAAATGGGTTTAAACTGAAAGAGGAGGTTTTTTCTAAAGCAGTCTCAGAACTTCTTTGGTCAGCAATGCCTGCTGGAAGACTATACAGTGGAATCTTGGAATAAGAGATGGAGGGAGGGATGTCTAGATTACTTGGAATGTGATTTTGAAAACAAACCTTCTGACCACCTACTTCTTGGATGGTCCAAATGACACGAATGGGATGGCAGTCTGAGTGTTACTGGCAATCTCAGAAAAAAAGAGTACAATCTTAAGCCCACAGTAGTCAGTGGGAACAACGGTGAAAGCATTTTGACTAATGAACTTTTTGACCTGCATTATTTTTAATATATCACTGCCATGCAAAAGGTATTCATGGGCAAATTGGTGCAATTAGCCAAGTAATGGATTAAAAGCAGATCATAAGCAGGAAGGCATTTCAAAAATAAAATTTAAAATAAAATAAACCCTGCTAATTGCAGTATTTCAACTGCCATAGTGGGCTTGTTCAATGCACTGGTCTCCATCCAGAAAATGGCTCTGTATGTCTATAAAGGGACTGTCATTAAAAAAGATGGCTTGAATTCATGTTTGCCTAAACTGCAAGGAGCATTTTCCATTTGCAGGGCATTCGGAGGATTCTAATAGTAGGTACCCTCCAGGAATTTTCTCCCCCTTCTTTCCTGTGCTATCTTCCTCTCTCAGGAGTTTATCACATGGGAGAAATCCCATGCAGAAACAAGGGTTTAAATTAGAAAAAAAACCACAAAAGCGGGTTGCTTTTCATACAACATCATTGTTAAAGTGGAGTTAACCTGAACGGAAAGTAGACGGAAAGTAGACAAAAGCTGCTCCTTTTTATTTTCGGGAAATCCCAAAAGTAACAAGGAGTGGCTTTTGTCTACTTTCCATTTGGGTTAACACCACTTTAACAATGAGGAGTTTGAAAATCAATTCACTTTTGTGATTTTTTTCCAGCTTCTAAACCCCATTTTTGTAAAGTGCTTTGGGCACAGCATGAGATGAGATGTCTCATTAGAAAAGACCATAGCTATGGCCCTGACTTTGCACAACCTTACCTGGGCTGTTAATATCAGGATGCATTGAGGTCTCTCATTCTTAGGGTCTTTATACACTGAAGATAACTTGACAGCAATTAACAACATTGAAGTTCAAGAAGATACTTTCCTAACCTCTGAGCTCTTTCTCATTCTCTTGATCAATCTACTTTTCTTCAAATCCAGTATGATTAGATGATGATGATGATGTACAATTCCACCCAAAAGTGTTAGCCTTGGTTTTTGTATGTCTTTTTGCCACAAAAACAAAACAAAAAAACAAAACACACACAAAAAAACAAAAAAACTAAAAAAAACCTAAAATGAACTTCAACAGGGAGAAATGTAAGGTACTGCACTTAGGGCGGAAAAATAAAATGCACAGATATAGGATTGTGGGGGACACATGGCTGAACGATACTATGTGTGGGAGTTCAAGTAGACCACAAGTTGGATATGAGTCAACAGGGCGATGCGGCAGCTAACAAGGCCAATGCGATTTTAGGCTGCATCAGTAAAAGTATAGTATCTAGATCAAGGGAAGTAATAGTGCTACTCTATTCTGCTTTGGTCAGGCCCCACCTGGAATACTGTGTCCAGTTCTGGGCACCACAATTTAAAAAGGATGTTGAAAAATTGGAACGTGTCTAAAGGGGGGTGACAAAAATGGTGAAAAGTCTGGAAACCATGTCCTATGAGGAACGACTTAAGGAGCTGGGGATGTTTAGCCTGGAGAAGAGAAGGTTAAGAGGTGATATGATAGCCCTGTTTAAATACTTGAAGGGATGTCATACTGAGAAGGGAGCTGACTTGTTTTCAGTTGCTCCAGAGACTAGGACCTGGAGCAATGGATGCAAGCTACAGGAAAAGAGATTCCACTTCAACATTAGGAGGAGCTTCCTGACAGTAAGGGCTGTTCGACAGTGGAACACTCTTCCTTGGAGTGTGGTGGAGTCTCCTTCCTCAGAGGTCTTTAAGCAGAGGCTGGATGGCCATCTGTTGGGGATGCTGTGATTGAGAGTTCCTGCATGGCAGGGGGTTGGACTGGATGGCCCTTGCGGTCTCTTCCAACCCTATGATTCTATGATTCTATGTTTACTGTTCCTCTCAGTAGGCACTTAATCACCTGTATTAATTGCTGATTTTTCTTTCTGGGAATATGTCATCCCAGGCAATCACAGAACAGGCATCACTATACAACACTATACAATCACTGTCAATCAGTTTTGACTACAGGATGACATCAGATGAGGCATACAAAGCAAATTACATTGTCTTCACAGTGACTGGGAATCAAGTGGGAGAAAATGCATCAAATCAAGGTGCTGAATCCATGCCAAATATCCAAATACCTTGGATATTTCCTTTAAAATTCAGAATAAACCCAAGAGTGGATTTCCATCAACCACCTCTGACTTTATCATGTTTGACAATACTGTGACTCTGTAATGTCGTATTGTTTATAATTTTTTTGTTTTTCTTTTTAATGGTCATCTTTTTAATTGTTTTTCATTTTTTTTGTTATGTGCTTTCACATCGTTTACAATTTACAGCAACCCTGTCCTGGGGTTTTCCTGGCAAGTTTCTTCAGAGAGGGTTGACCATTGTCATCCTTTGAGGCTCAGAGAGTGTGACATGCCCATGGTCACCAGTAAATTTACATAACCAAGCCCTGATTTGAACCCTGGTCTCCAAAGTCATAGTTCAGTGCTCAAGCCACTACACCATGCTGGCTTTCTTCTGTTTACTGATTGTTTAATTATATTTTTAAATATTGTAAGATGTGGACTTTTTTTAGGATTATCTGTTTTAGTTTTTGTCAACCACCTTGAGTCTTAGACTAGGAAAGCTGAGGGATAGAAAATAATAATAATTAATAATAATAATAATAATGGCTGATATTTGGAATTGCAGTCAAGGATTCATAACCTAGAGCAGTATTTTCCAAGCCTTGGTCCTCCATGTGTTTACATTTCAGCTCTTAGTAGCTTTAACCAGTTTGGCCAACAATTAGGAATTTGGGGAGCTGATGTCTAAAAAATCTGAACGACCAAAATTTGGGAATCATTGATCTACAGTTACATGTCCATATATGACCTGTGTTCAGTAAGATTATGTAGTCGTACTGTTAACCTATATAAAAGCCATTCCAACCCATATAAAAAGCTAGCAGCCAGATCAGGTGATGGAGATCCATTCAGTTCCAGACTGGGGCACAAGGAGAATGCTTTTTCTGCACACATCTGCCAGTGAGTAGGGTATGGCAATCAGAAGCTGTTGCAAATCTTTCATTTGCTTGCACAAGGGAGGTGGAAATATTATCCTTGTGCCTCAGTCAGAAGCTGATAGAACCCTTTCACCCAATCCAGCTCCTGACTCTTAAAATGGGCTTAAGTCATGAGACGCTACTTAGGAACACAGATGTAACTAAGTAGCCAGTGTAGGATATGGGCAAAGGAAGAGGAGGAGAAGGAGAGGGTTAGCATCATAGAATTGCATGAGACCACACTCCAACCTGATTCTGCCATGCAGGAAGACACAATCAAATCACTCCTGAGAGATGGCAATCCAGACTTCCAAAAAAGGAGACTCCACCATACTCCAAGGAGTGTGTGCACCACCATCAAACACCTCTTACTGTCAGGAAGTGCTTCCTAAAGTTGAAGAGGAATCTCTTTTCTTGTAGTTTGAATCTATTGTTCTGTACCCTATTCTCTAGAGCTGCAGCAAACAAGCTTGCTCCCTCCTCAATATGAAATCCCTTCAAATATTTAAACAGGGCTATCATACCAGCTCTTAACCTTCTTTTCTCCAGGCTAAACATACCCAGCTTAGTCACTCTTCATAGGGCATGGTTTCCAGACCTTTCACCATTATGGTTATCCTCATCTGGACATGCTTAATAGGATTATCACTATTAATCTCACTTTTCCTATTTTCCAGTTTGGCAACTGAGACTGAGAAACAGCAATCTGATGGGGAAATATGCATGGCACATGGAGTGTTAAGGATACCATGGATGGCCAAAATGACAAACAAATGGGTTCTAGAACATATCAACTCTGAACTCTCCATGAAAGCCAAGATGACTGAGTTGAGGTTGTCATACTTCATCCACATCATGAGAAAAGATGATTCACTAGAAAAGATAACAGCACAAGGAAAAGTGGAGAGCAGTAAAAAGAGAAAAAGAGAACATATCAGATGGATAGACACCATTAAGGAGACTGTGGCCATGAGCCTGCAGCACCTGACCAGAGCATTTGAAGACACAGAGCTTTGTTGTGTCTCATTCACAAAGTCACCATGAGTAGAGACTGACTCGAGAGTTAACAACAACAACAACAACAACAACAGCAGCAGCAGCAAACACAAGGGAATTAAATTCTGGCCTCAGATTTAAAACCAGATTGCTATTCACTACTGTGGCTCTGAGTCTAAAATTTGTTGACATCTCTAATAAATAACAATTTTCACTCATTTCTTCCCAACAGAGAACTTTTGAATGGGATTCTCTTGTCAACATTATTTTTTGCTTATTCTGAAACAATTTCCAGTTTTACACATTTAAAAAAAAAAAAGTGCTGAAAATTTGCTACTCAATTTTTTAAAAGAAATTGCCACTCCAGCACTACAGTCTGAGACATCAGACGCCCCATAGAAAGAAACAGTTATCATAAAAGCAACATTTCTTTATAACACCATTATGCTAATGGCTTGTACATATGACACTCTTGGGAATTTCACTTTGCCAAAGTGCTGGGGGGAAATGACTAGGCCAGCTTTAAAAAAAAATCAATATTCAAGAACACCCTGGAAATGAACCAATTGCTTACACCTATGCATCCTGGTTTGGGAATTATGTGCAATATGATGTTATTTCTCAAAACTGAATGGCTATTATTTCATAGCTGGGGATCTGTCACCTCACCTTTTTTCTTTTAAAAAAGAGGGAAATATTTTATTTTCTATAAAATACATAAGATGGAGAAAGGATTTCCCCTAGGAATGCCACTTGGAACATCATCATATAGCATCATTCTCAGTGGCATTCTGCCCAGAAATATGACCAGAGAAGCAGTAGTCACAAAGCTTTTGGTTAAAGAAGGAAAGGGCAGAATAAAAATTAACCATTCCACAAGCATCTCAGAAGTATGTAAACACCCACTTTAAAGTTTTGTAAGTGTCTTCTTTCTATCTGGCTTTTGGCTCTGTGATGCTAGGATGGTGTAATGGTTTGAGTGTTGGACTAGGACTCGGAGAGACTAGGGTTTGAATCCCCACTCAAACATGGAGACCTATTGGGTGACTTTAAGCAAGTCACATGCTCTCAGCCTCGGAGGAAGGCAATGGCAAACCCTTTACAAATAAATCTTGCTAAGACAACCCTAGGATGGGTTGCTATGAATCAGAGATGATTTGAAGACATATAACAACAAATCCTACTCTAAAGATGTTTTAAAAACTGTGGGTCAGATATTTCAGATCAGCATTTTATAGGAATTGCTCTATCCAGCCAGTCTGGGAAAGGGAGGAGGAAGGACCCTCTGAGGGGAGAAGACCATCAGTGGTTCCAAAGGTACGAGGTCAGATGTGTTTGAACACTTTGCAAACATCACATAAAGGTATGGTCTCTCACTGCATTTGCTTCTCAGTGCTAGAACTACTGTAGAGCTTTCTAAATGATATATTTCATCCATCTGTGCTTCCTGTGATGCAACTTTGTGTTTATTTCCATTGTTAGCATGCTTTGACATTCTAATACAATTAAAATAGCTCTAACAAGACTGAATGATCTAGTTCCGAATGCTTTGATTTGTTTTAATCAGAGTTGGGTAATACCTACACTGAGATCAAGCAAGGTGTCACAGAACTATAAGCTTTTGATTTCTTCAAAACTCTTCACCAGGCTAGATTATACAAATATGTAGGTGAAAGGGGGGGGGAGAAAACCCCCAAAATCTGGCTGAATGTTGTGCTGAAGAATCTGTGTGTGTGTGGGGGGGGGGGGAATTCTAACATTGATTTCCCCCCATCATTATTTTCCTATACATCTACATTATTGTATAAGAAAATTCCATTACGCAAAGTAGTACAATTCTGAAGATTGAAATAAATTTCAGTCAATACACCTGAAGCTCATTTGACTGATTTTGGAAGGAAGAAAAATTTGACTCACGTTGCATTGTTCTCCTTTAATTCCTTTCATCATCATTACTGGTGTATGCATATTGAGCTTTCAGTAGGGAGGTGGGAATGGAGAGGCAGCTGTCTCCAACCCTAACTCATCCCTCTTTATCTTCATTATCTCTGTATTCTCTGAACAGCTTTGTTAACTGACATCCCCTTAACAAATGGGAAATGCCCTAATTGCTTGTCCCCTATCCCATTTTCCATGTCTACAAATGCTCTAGCCCCACAATCCCCTTTGGAAAGGTGACCCTTGCAAAGAGCTGCCTATCTCAAGCATCCGAGAGGTTGTGACTCATGCAACAATTTATTATGAGCAATTTGCTGTTGCGCTGCAACTTTCTGGCTCCCTAAGAGTCGACTCCAGTCTTCCTGTAATGACTGCTCTGTGCAACAGAGCATTTTCGGGTGAATATAAGCACTATAATAAGAAAGGATTGATTTTGCATCTGGCACAGGATTCTTGTGATTGGAAATAATATATTGATTTTTTTAATTAAAGCCATCTTCACATTTATAATGGAAGGTCCTGCCCTCCTTGAAATTTATTGCCAAAGCCCCTGGGTGGTGATTGCAATTACAAATGCTGCTGTACACTGAGCCAGTGAGATAGAAAATGGGCTACTTAGGCAGAAACATTTATTTTCTTTCTTTCTTTTTTTAAAGTTCATACCAACCTTTTGTTGTGAAGAGACTCTCCTTTTAAAAGCAAACCTTCTGTGCCAAAAGCTGGTGCAAAAGACCAGTTTTTGAATCTCAGTTTGCAAGATGTCAACTGACATCCTATTAGTGAGTTATGATACTATAAATCCAGATCATTCTATCATAACCATGTTTTCCTTCATAGAATTTGGATTTCTTGACCAACTGAACAACAACCTAATCCTATGCCCCACCACCACTCACCTTGCAAGTGATGTGGCCTACCTCCAACATAGCCATTTCTGTGTTGTTGGTCAGTTGATTTAGAAAGTTTTTTGTGCTATGGGGCAACTGTGCTTTCACAATGGGCCCTTGGTGTCCACTGGATTTTGGTTCTAGGATGACCACCCCCAGGGATACCAAAATCTGTGGATGCTCAAGCCCCATCAATGGCATGGTAAAATAATATATCTTATATAAGATAATAAGATCAAGGTTTGTTTTCTTGAATTCGTGTGTGTGTGTGTTGTGTGTGTGTATTCAACCATCCAATGCTTAAAAATATTACATTATATTTTCAAGCATTTGGATGGTTGAATTTGTGGATACAGAATCCATGGATACAGAGGGCCGACTATATTTTCATGCCTTTCTTCCTCTGAAAAAAATCATGAGAGCTCATTAGCTACCATTTAAATCTGTGATTTTGAAACACGAATAAATACCATTCAATTCCCTCTTACGTCCACCTACAGCAAGAGCTAAGAAGTGTGTAGAGTTTGTGATAGACAGTCATATGTTCACACTTGATCATATTTCCATCTAACAGGCACGTTAATTTTCATATATTATTAATTTTCTTAATTTTATGGGGCCCATTTTTTACCAAGGCATTGCCTTATTGTAAAGAGAGAGAGAGAGCTGTTCAACAGTATGATTGATAAAAGTCTCATTCTACTTCCAATAATTAATGTGACAAAAGTAATCTATGCAAAGTGACAAGGGATGAACAGGGCCTCAGTATATAAAATATGCTCTCTCTCTCTCTCTCTCTCTCTCTCTATATATATATATATATATAATCTCCAATTGTTTTTCAGCAAGAAAACATTAGAATGGCCTACTACAGGAGATGTTATGAAGGTCAATACATACATATTAATAATTATAGACAAAACATATATTAAAACAAGAAAAATTATAACATTTAAATATCTTTCCCTCTCTCTTTCTTGCTCATATTCACTTACACATAAAATCAAGCCTGAGGGCAGAGAACTGTCAAATTAACATTCTGTAAACCACTATGAGAGCATCTATGGCTGAAGAGCAGGTAATAAATACTCTAAATAAATAGATAATAATAATAAAAATTATGCTCTCTAAGAAAAAGCACACTGAGCCAAATAGCAGACATGTATAAAAACACATTACTCTGTACTTCAAAAATAATATAGGAATCTGCCTGCAGGTATTCCAACAAAGTGCGTCTTCACATTTCATATATGGGAAGGGCTAGTTTTCCTAGATCTTGTAGAAAGATTTTAATGACCACCCTTTAAGTTGATAATGCATGTGTTTTATGGGGGTTTTGAATGACATGATTAAATTAAAGCTTCTTTGTGTTCTGTAAAATCAGGCAACATGACTAAATGGACACATAATATAACCGCAGAGTGAGAGAACAGTTATTCATGACTTCAAAATGTTCTTAACCCAGTGAATTCCCAGCTGTGACACTTATTTGCACCATCTGTTAGATGTGAGAGGCTGGAAAACAAGTAGACTTTATCAGATCCACATGGCTGCCACCAAAAGAATCAATCCCTTTCCTACTCTTCTTCTTCCCCCCATATGTCTACTTATCAGTCAAGTATCAGTGGTTCTCTTCCTAGCTTCCACTTTATTGCCTGCTCCTTGTGGAGACAGAGAAACTAGGATGTTACATCTTGCCTTGAAGATTATTAGGTGTGAACAAAATAGGGAAGGACTAAAAGTGTGGATCTGCTGTGTGTTTTTACTGGCAGTCATACATATTGTGTCATATCATCACCTGGAAAGCCTCTCGCTGTCCAACAATCTTAGCAAAAACAACTGTAAGAAGATTTACTATAGTAGTAGTAGTAATAATAATAATAATAATAATAATAATAATAAAGTATTTATTTATATCCCTCCTATTCCTTTTTTTGGGATCGAGGCGGGTAACAATAGAGGTTAATACAATACAAAATATTATTCACACAAAGAGTTGGTCAGATGAAATTCAGAACCATCCTGGCAACTTATCCATCTGCCATCCATCCAGTGTTTCTCTGAAATATCTTATTTGCTCTATTCCAGTATTTCTTCCTCAAGGAAATTTTTGGATTCCTCACAGCCTTATCAGGCATTCTTCAATGAAAAGAGCAGAAGTAAGTGGCAGAGAGCTTCCCTGTAAGTCTTTCCTATCAGTCCTTCCCCAAGAATACACAGTTGCTAGGGAAGTACTGGGTATTAGCACAAACACACTGCCTTGTCAATAACATTCTTTATCCATGGATTTTTTATCCATGGATTCTTTATCCATGGATCCAACCATCCACAGCTTGATATACTTGATATAAATGTGAGACCTCATACAAACAAACACAATGGTCTGCTGAGGTTTGGTCGAGGGTCGAGGACCCCTCATGGATACTAAAATCCATGTTGGGTTGGGAGGGTCCTGGAGCCAAATCTCAGCAGATACCAAGGGCCCACTGTACAAGGATTATATAGGAGAATAACAAGGAGTGAACCATAGTGCAATGGCAGAGCACTGAGTTTTTTATGTATGAGGTTCCACATTTATTTACTGGCTTCTTCAGGTGGGATTCTAGAGAGCTACTGCCAGTTACTATATAGCCAGCGCTGAACCAAGTAGACCAAATGATTGAACAGAGCTTGTAAAAATATTTTAATATATATTTTTTCCATTTCTCACTGTAGTGTTATGGGGGGGGGGGGAACCAATTCACTAGCATGACCTGCTATAATGTTAGACAATGCTTTGTTGTGCTTTGTGCGTGTTAGAAATATTATGGCATTGCAAATCCTGATTTCTCATTACTTATTGAGGGGAGGTAGGAACCTTGGGATTGAGAGAATAACACAAAAATTTTTGGGGGGGGGACCTGTCAAAATGGGCAAGAATTTTTTTTAATGCCTTTTAATGGCAGTATTTTAAAATAAATAGAATACTTTGCTCTTTGCACTAATAAGATAAAGTCATTCACCTTTATAACTTGTTGGTTATCTGCAACTCACTGCATATCACTTGTTACTTCGGAGCTCTCAGCCTGTATTAATATAAAGCAATTTCTTATGTTTATATTGTGCATCTGGGGTAGGTAAAATCCAACCTGTGGGCTATATGTGCCCCTCTGGGCTCCTGAAAGGGTCAATATATATAGCATATGTGTGTGTGTGTGTGTGTGTGTGTGTGTGTGTATTGCTCCAGAATGCCTCCAAATGCACTGTAGGGGAACTGGCGGGCATTTTGACCGTGTTTGGAAGCCCCAGGAGTTCCCAGAGTCAAAAACAAGTTTTGCATTTTTTTTTCTCAAAAACGTTCTTGGCCTGAAATGTTCCAAAATGTCCAGTATGGGTGTGGGGATGTACTTCCACTACATCTTGGATGTTCCCTGGGTCAATTTAGGTCCAAGACAGCCCTTGGTTAAAAAACAATAACCAAAAACATGTGAAAATGCCCCCTAAACACCTAGGGGAATTTGGAGGGGATATATATATATATCACATCAGGGGTGCACAACTAGGAAAGGCTGGGGGCTACATACCTGGTAGATTTTGGTTGGCTGCTGTTGCCCACAAAATTTATATATAATATAAATAAATTTTGTGGGCAACTGGTGCAGCCAGCCAAAATCTACCAGGTATGTAAGCCCCTAGACTTATCTCTAGTTTTGTGCACCCCTGAATATAAATATATATATTAATAATATATATATATATATATATGTGTGTGTGTTTGTGTTGTGTGTGTGTGTGTGTGTGTGTGTGTAATATTTCAAGGATACTTGGCAGACATATTTGTGGTGTAAACAGCTATTGAAGGCAGAAAGTTGGACACCAGCATTTTTATTATGTATAAACCTGTCATCCATTTCTCACATCCTCTCTTGTGTGTCTCCTGCCCCATCCCATCCCACAGTATCTATCAAGTACATATGCACAAACCCACATGGAAAGACCATATAACTCTTTCTTTTTAAACAATTAAATAAGCAAATAAACACCTCCTCTCATGAAAATATTTCCAAAATGTTTCTGTTAATGTTAGGAAAACAAGACTATTTTCAGGGGCTGCATATTACTACTGGACCAGTGCATTGCTTTTAAAATGAATGCATATGCCTGTCTCTGCGTATGAGAGTTGTCTGGCTCTCATTCACATACAGTTTTCTTTCTTCCTAATTAAATGAAATTAAATTAAATAATGATTGCTATTATGCAGCTAAAAATTTTGAACAAATCCATTCCTTCCTCATCCGAAAAGGAAAACTGCTGGATGTCTAATATGTTGCTGTGCGAAATGCTGGCTGAAGTTCAAACCCTCAAAGTATGCAAAACGGTGCTTAAAAACAAATAAAAGTTAACATGAACAACACTTTTTCCACCATGAAAAGCAGGAGATGTCATTGGCAAGTACCAGTAATTCTTCGGCTAAACCCAAACAGCTTTCCTTTGAAAAGGCAGTGGAGGAAAGAGTTGTTGCCTTGACTAGGAAATTTCGACCAAAATCATCTGACCATCCTATTTGTGGTTTTCACATATGACTAATGTATGGGCAGCAATTAATGCTTAGTCCATATTTGGATGTGAACAAGAGTCAGCATGGTGTAGTGGTGTTGACACTGGACTATGAGTTTGGAGACCAGGGTTTGAATCTCTACTCAGCTGTAGAAACCCATGGGTGACCCGGGCAAGTCACACTCTCCCAACCTCAGAAGAATGCCATGGCAAACTCCTCGAAGAAATTTGGCAAGAAAATCCTATGATGGGTTCGCCTTAGGTTCAATGTAAGTCAGAAATGACTTGAAGCAAATAACATAAGTGATAGAGGAAGCCAGTGTGGGTGTTGTGGCTTGAGGCTTGGAGTTCGACTCTGGAAAGTAAGGTTCAAAAGCCACTCAGCCATGGAAACCACTGGATGACCTTGGCAAGTCACAACACTCTCAGCCTCAGAAAACCACATAACAGGGTCGCCTGAAGTTGAAATGATCTGAAGCACACAACAACAAGGAACATAGAAACAGAATCACCAGACCTGACATGGCATATAACCAATTCAGTTTTCAATATATCTTCACCTTTTACAGCTCCACCACATATGACAAAAGGAGCCCACTCATTCAAACATTCCAACATTTATTGTTGATACCTTGATACTTACCTGGCAGGAGAGACCATGATCATCATTAAAATATTTCAAAAGAATTTTAAAAATCTCATTTTCATCAGAACCAACTGGGAATATAGGGCCTCTTTTTTCTCCTACCACACAGGTCTCTTCAGTCGTGCTCACTGCAAAGACACAGTTGTCAACTATTTAGGCACCCACCATGTGCTGTGAGCTGCTGACTTTAGCAGAAGTTGCTGGACAATCAGCAACCATGCACTTGCGTAGTGCTAATAGAGATGCTCCTATCTCCACTACAACATCCCAGGGCTGAGATCAAGACATTTTACTGCCTGAGATGGAAAAAATGATACTTCTTCTCACCCCAACGCTCAGAAGCCATCTAGATTGAGCTATTTTATTTATTCTGATTTGTTTTGTATTTTGTTTTAAACCCTGGAAGCATTTTGATGTGGGCATGGAGAAGTGTACCTGGAAGATAGGCATTTCCTTTTAAAGTACACAATAAATAACAGAATAGAGAGAGGTCCTGGGCATTAGAAACCTCTAGGGGACGGGATTATGCCCTTTAGTTGCAACCTCTTCTGTAGTTTATCCTTATGTAGTACCTTATGCATCATACTGTGGAAAGATGTAGAAAACCAAGTGTGCCAAGTACCAAGTCTGCAAAGTAAATAGTTTACCAGAAGATTTCCTTATTCACAAATTATTATCTAAACTTAATGAATTGAAACTCAGAAGTATATTAGCATCAGGCTTCAGATACTACCCTCTGAACCTAATTTATTTAGCTTACAGCCTAAACAATTACACCGACATGTAAAAGCAATCCCTTCCCTCCCCTCCAACTTGTCAATTCTTCCCCTCCCTTCGTTGCTGGGCCTCTAGGAGGTGAAAGTTCACTCATTAATCTTGGTGATTACTAATGAAGTCTGGCTATGCTAAATTTGGATTTGTAAATGTGATCCTTGGAAATATCATGAAGGATGTAAGCTCCTCTGAACGAAGAAATGTTAAGGCCTAAAAATGAGCAGGCTTAAGACTTCAAAGAATGCAGTGTCCTTGTGGCTAACATGGAAATATGGACGGTCACATAAACGAATGTCCTTAGTGAAGTTTGTAGAGAACTCTGTTGCAATTAATTTGAGGAATGTATTTTAAAATTATAAGTGGCATTTGAACCATATTTTTTTGATGAGCTATTTTCCTTTAAAATGCAAACACTGCTTTCACTTTGGTAACATACACTGTGACCACATACTTGACCCTGAACTCCCTTAGGGCCGATGTGAAAAATACAAAGTCCTAGAGTATGCTGAAAGCATATGATCCAGGTACCTTTCTGAAACTTCAGATCCAGGTTTCATCAGCGTTTGATAGGGGGTTGCCTGGCACCTCCAACAATGCTGCTTTCAGAACTTGGATTAACTTGCTAATTAACTTATTAAGATATTGATTTTCTGGATTTCTCTACCCATTTCCCCATCTGGCTAGATTCCCTAATTAGTTCCAAAGCTAAAAATATGCTTTAGTGATTGGGTTGTTCAAATTCATAGAATTGACTCAGAGGGTTGCCTCTCCCCCGTCACATTCACGAAAACAGGCTGGCCTTCTTCCTCTATGAGAAGAAATATTAGAATGAGAAGAAATGCATCACATGAATCTATCATTCAGCAGGCTTATGATGTGATGAGAGCAGGTGGTAGAGCATTTGCTTTTCATCTAAAAGACCCATGTTCCATCTCTAGCTCTCCAAGCTGTAGTAGGAAAACCATTGCCTGAAGCCTGAGAAAGGTCCTGGAAGCTTGGACCATTTCTGTTTCCAGGAAGTCCCCCCTTTTGGATTTTAACTTTTCAACTTGAAATTTGGTACTGAAACACGATGAGATCCGAAACACTCTGTCAAATTGTTAAACATCTGCCATGTTTTGCCTGGGGGTAGGACGGCCCCCATCTTTTTGCTTTGAGTAAAGCCCCACTTGGAATTCTGAGTTGAAATTCAGCACTGAATTTGAACATGAAAAACACTCTCTGTATTTTGAGGCACTAGCTCAATGTCACAATGAATATGACTGGCACAGGCAAGCAGGTGAATTCCATCATCATCATCACCATCATCACCACCATCATTTTAAATTCCCTCTTCCAAAACTGGTACTCATGCTACATAACAAACTTGTTTCCAGTGCCCTCCAAATACAGACAAATTGTTCTGCAACTGCAATGAATAGGGTTGGATTGGTTTTCACTCCCTCGAGAAGAGAACAACATGTACCTGGTAAACATTCCCTAGAGAGAGTTCAAAGAACAGCACAATTTCATGATTCCCTTGTGCTGAATAAAAGCAAAACTGACTTTCCTCCAACTTAGGCTGTCTAGTTTATGCGAGAAGATAATACAAGACAATGTGTTAGAATCCTGTTAGTATTCTCCCAGATAGTGTTTGTAGTGTAGTATAGTAGGGGGGGATGATGGGGATTTAGCTGCAGTAGAAGAGTAGATAGTGATAGTAGTGCATAGCAGGGCCAGGTGTCTTATCTAGTGGCCTTGAAGGCCTGGCTCTCCGAGCGCTCAGAGCTGGAATGTGCTTTCACTTCTGTGGAATCAGGAGGGGGCTTCGCTTGGCGGGTTTCTGCTTGGGAGGGGTTTTTGGCCTTGGGGATTCTGTTACTTTGTCTATGGGAGGGTGTAGTTAGTCTCAGCTAAGAAGCTGAGTGAGGCACATGTCTGATTCTGGATCTATCAATAAAGTGCTGTTGATTATATCAATCAAGCTGACTGGTTGATTGTCTGGGATTCTGGGTGCTAACTCTGACAGTTAGCTGAGACTCACATACAACTTCTGCAACAACCATGACGGACGGAGGCCGAGGGGCAGGTACATCCTCCAAGAAAAGCCAAACGATCAAGGGCGGGAGGACACTCAGATGGAACCCCAGGAGCTGGGGCTGTGCCAAAGGCGGTGAGGCAGCAGTTTGCCACAGACCCACTGGCACCTGGGCATGGTTTGGTCTGCCAGTGGCGCCACCGCGAACGAAAGAGCGAAGCTGCTGCACGCTGTTCGGACTGAACACCGGCTTCACGCAGCCGCTGCAACTGCCTCCCGGGGAAGAAGCCGACTTGGAAACGCAGGTACAACAGCTGACGGTGGAACATGTAGGGGGTTCAGGACAACCCTGGCCACGATCCTAGAGGTCCTCCAACGCCTCACGGTGAAGGAGGAGGGGGAGCAGGAGCAGGTGCAGGTCCGCCCAGGCCCCAGCAGCGCTGCCCCCAGGGGCGGGAGCTGGCGGCGGGGAGCTGGGGAGGAAGACGCTTTGCCCCAGGGCCCCCACCAGCACACCACCGGCGGCACCCCCCCCAAGACAGAGCGCAGGAGGCCCAAGCCAGAGGCTGGGAGTCAAGTTGATGGGGATCCCACAAACACTGCCTTACTTCCTATCGCAAGTAGCAGACCACAGGAGGAGTGGGGCCCCACTTTCCCCAATGAGGCAGCCAAAGTAAAGTGCGTGGCTAGACACCTCAAAGGGGAGGCGGCGAATTGGCTGTGCAGCTATACGACGGCCAGGCCACTGACTAAGAACCTAGCAGAGTTTATGAGAGCTTTAAGGGCCAGATTTGAAGATCCCTTTCGGGCTAGCATTGCCCGGCTGAGCTCAAGGCTTTGGATCAGGGATCCAGGTCGGTGTCTGAATATGCAATGGAGTTCAGGAGACTGGGTGGCCCAAGTGTCGGACTGTACAGAGGGAATGAAGATTCAGTACTTTAAAGAGGGTACTGCAGAAAAAAATTGGGGGTTCAGTTGCCCTTAGCACAGCCTATCATCCGAGAGACTGAGGACAATGTGAGAAAACGAACATGGCCCTTGAGAGATACCTTCGATCCTACACTAATTATTTTGCAGGATGATTGGTATGACTTACTCCCCCATGCAGAGGTGGCTTTCATGTGCTGTCCATAGAAGCACCGGGCAATCTCCTTTTTAATTAACTATGGATTTGAACCTAAGTTTGCTGCATGCATTGCCTGCTGAAAAACTGACCCTGTTGCTGTGACTCAATGGTCTGAAAAAGTCAAGGGAGCCTGGCCATGATATAAAGCATTACAGGAGCCAACGTCAATACAAGAAGTATGCGGACAGGAAAAGGTCGGATGGTTGGGACATTAAGCCTGGAGACATGGTCTACTGTCCACGAAAAATTTAAAGTCCAGGGTTCTCAAAGAAGTTGGGTCCTAAGTTCAGTGTCCTTTCCCTGTTAAAAGACTGGTGAATGATGTCACTGCCGAACTCATCCTTCCTAAGTCCATCGTCATCTTCACCCGTTTTTCATTTCAGGTTATTGAAACCAGATCGGAGCACGGGTCGATGGAAGACTACTGACTCTCAACCTCTGCCCATGATGATTGATGGGCAACAACAATTTGAAGTTGCTAAAATTCTGGAACTCTAGGCTACATAAGGGCAAACTTCAGTATCTCATTCGCTGGAAGCATTTTCCTGTGTGATCATGATGAATGGGTTTCTGTTGCTCATGTTAATGCGCGAATTTGGTGGCTCGTTTTCATGCACAGTACCCTAACAGCCTTCTCTTTCTGCTGTCACTTGACTTTGTTTTCCTTCTTTTGGGGGGGGTTTTTCTTTTTTTTGGGGGCTGACTGTTAGAATCCTGTTAGTATTCTACCAATAGTGTTTGTATGTGTATATAGTAGTGGGGGATGATGGGGCTTTAGCTGCAGTAGAAGAGTAGATAGTGATAGTAGTGCATAGCAGCCAGGTGTCTTATCTATGGCCTTGAAGGCCTGGCTCTCCGAGCGCTCAGAGTGGAATGTGCTTTCACTTCTGTGGGAATCAGGAGGGGCTTCGCTTGGCGGGTTTTCTGCTTGGGAGGGGTTTTTTGGCCTTTGGGATTCTGTTACTTTGTCTATGGGAGGGTGTAGTTAGTCTCAGCTAAAGAAGTGAGTGAGGCACATGTCTGATTCTGGATCTATCATAAAGTGCTGTTGATATATCAATCAAGCTGACTGGTTGATTTCTGGGATCTGGGTGCTAACTCTGACACAATGAAACTCTATGGGTTGCTTCTAGATCAAGAGAAGTAATAGTGCTACTGTTATTCTGCTCTGGTCAGGCCCCACCTAGAATATGTGTGTCCAGTTCTGGGCGCCACAATTCAGAAAGGACATTGAGAAACTGGAGCGTGTCCAAAGGAGGGGACAAAAAATGGTGAAGGGTCTGGAAACCATGCCCTATGAAGAACGACTTAGGGAGCTGGGGATGTTTAGCCTGGAGAAAAGAAGGTTAAGAGGTGATATGATGAACCTGTTTAAATATTTGAAAGGATGTCATATTGAGGAGGGAGCAAGCTTGTTTTTCTGCTGCTCCAGAGAACAGACCCGGAACAATGGATCAAGCTACAGGAAAAGAGATTCACCTGAACATTAGGAGGAACTTCCTGACAGTAAGGGCTGTTCGACAGTGGAATGCACTCCCTCGGAGGGTGATAGAGTCTCCTTCCTTTGAGGTCTTTAAACAGAGGCTGGATGGCCATCTGTCAGGGATGCTTTGATTTGGATTTCCTGCATGGCGGGGGTTGGACTGGATGGCCTAGTGGTCTCTTCCAACTCTACGATTTCTACGATTCTATGATTCTATGATTTCTATGTATTATTACCCCCTCCCCTGGCAATACATAAACACTTCTGTATCAGGCACATGAGTATTTTCTAACTTTGAATTTTAGTAAACCTTGAGCTGTCTGTGCAAAGATGAAGGAAAAGGATATGCAGAAATCAAAATGATCACAGCTAAAAATACATCCATGTTTCAATATATTGTTGTTGTCATGTGCCTTTAAGTTGTTTCTAACTTATGGTGACCTATCATAGGATTTCCTCAGGCTGATAGTGTGTGACTGGATCAAGGGATTTCCATGGCCAAGTGGGGGTTTGAACCCTGGTCTCCAGAGTCATAGTCCTGTGCTCAAACCACTACCCCACTGCTGGCTCCTTTTTAAAATATTTCAGCTGTATTCTTCTCTTACAGGAGATCAAATGCATCAGTTCATAGGAATATAGTAATGGAGTATATCACATGGAGCTTTCTGGAGATTTTGCAGCTCAGATCCAATGTGAGTGCGAGTCGAACGATGTGGATTTATGTCATAACATGAATGTGTTATCAGACGAGATTCATTTCTATGGGAGCTCCTTTCGTGGTGCTTCCGCAGTGATTCCAAAGTGACTCCTCATTTTGGTGACTTCGGTACAAAAGTGAATTCACAGAATTAGCATTCAAGCTCACTTTGATTTCACTCCGAATTGGTCTGGTGTGGAATGCAACTTTGCTTCCGTCCCAGCCCCAAGACCTCCAAAGAGTCAAATTTCCCATGATGCTGTGCTGCAATTTTGCCCCAATTGCTTCCGTAGTTCAGAAGGGTAGATGACAGCGATGGAGAGAATGAACGGGAGACTGGGGGAAGAGATGGGAGCAACGGAGGGGGCCATCAGAGGCTGAAGGGAGCAACAAACTCCAGCTCTCAGAATTCCATAGTCTCGAGCCAAGGACCCCACAACAAACTCCAACTCTGAGAATTCCATAGCACTGAGTGGAGTTAAACCAGAGGCAACTGTTACAAAGAGAAGGAGAGTGGATTGGATTCAGGGAGGTGGTATTTTAGGGAGCATGGATAATAATTATAATAATTATAATTAAAAGAAACAAAAAAGTTTTTAAAATATTAATAATAATAATAATTTATTTTTAAATAATAATAATAATAATAATAAATTGTTAGTTTGCTGAGGCACCAGAGCTCTCTGGCAGAGAAGGCTCAATGCCTCATGACACTACAGTTCCCAGAATTCCATAGCACTGAGCCAGGACAGTTACAGTGGAGTTAAACCAGATTATCTCCCCAGTGTGGATGCAGCCTAAGAGATGGCAACTGTTACAAAGGAAAGGAGAGTGGATTGGATTCAGGGAGGTGGTCCTTTAGGGAGCATGGAGAATAAGGGAAACCAGATCATTTCTGCAGTCCTCCAAAATGGGTCTCCTTCAGATCCAAAGGATTTACTTCCAAGTAAACCTGCAGCTTCTACACTGATTATTTTACAGTGAATAATAATAATAATTCCTTAATAATAATAATAAACGGATGGGGGCTCTGACATGGAGGATAGATATAGATGTGGTTGAAATAGATGAAAACGACATGAGAATAGATGTAGATGAGGCTGAAATGGATGGGGGCTCTGACACGGAGGACCCCTTTGAATTTGGCTGCCAGGGATGGGAAAATAGAAGGGAGGAGGAAACCTGAGGCTAGCATTCACGTGAAACTGGAACCAGGCTCCCTTCTTCACCCTGGAAGTGCAAAGGTTCAGGATGCCTTCAGAGCCCCACTGAGCATGTGCAAGGGTCCCAATTCGAATCAAGTTGAATCCACATGTTATGCACCGGTGTGGTAATACAATGTGCACTCACTCCACTTTGCATGAATCCACATCACGTGCCTTGCCTTGGATTTGATTCCCCCTCGATTCGGAAGGACAACAGAAGGGCAACCAGGTGTGATAAAACATTCATGTTACAATGTGAATTCACATTGCTGAACCAGGAGTCACCCTGGATCTGAGCTGCATAAACCTCAGTGTGATAAACTCCAATGACTTGTAGGGAGGACAGAGATCATACATGGACTTTTCCCCTATACCTCCTTGCCTCATATCTTTTCATTCAAACTTAGAGAGGAGAACGACTTTTAATCCTGATCCTGTTTTCCCGTAATTACACCTCCCACAATGTAAGCAGAATGTTTTGCTTCTGGAAGCTGGCATTAAGAATCAGAAAATAAGCTTTTATCCTCACTCTGTAATAAATTAATTTGCCAAAAGGCGTGCCCTTCTCTAATAACTGGAAAAATTAAAAGACCTACCGCTTTGAGATGTCCTGAATTTGATTGGGGTAAATTTGGGAAGGAATGAGACCTGAATCTTTCCTTTTCAAAGCAAAATATCTCTTTGTATATTTTAAATGTACAACAATCAACCCACCCACCCCAGACAAAACAGCAAACACAATTTCTTAGTAGAATGTCTAAGGAGCAAATTCGGCTACAAAAGAAGCTTATTAAAGAGTAATGAAGACTGTCAAAAATTGTACACTTAAAAGCTAGTAAATATCAAAGTGAGGCTTTTAGCTGTTGTGGCTGGACAGTGTGAGGTCAGAAAGAAACAACATATTCAGCAGCTCTGCCACTAGGCTTTTGATGTTGCACATCTTTAACAAGGGCTCTTTCCATCTCTGATATGCACTCAAACTCCTTTGGTTTATGTGAATACCAATGGAGTTATCCAGTGTTTTTATATATGCGGTAAGGGCAGACATGCCAGAAAGCTTCAGCTACAAAGGATTCATTATGTTCTATGGAGAAAAGGGAAACATTCATCATGTCCTATGAGACTTTCATGTTGTAAAAGAAGGAAGACCACTTGTAACCAGCATCTGGTTCTGGGCTGGTGCAAGCCATTTTGCTTTTGTGGCTGAAGACAAAATTGTATCTTTCCTCATTCCAAATAGAAAAGCTGACTGGAAAAGTAGTTGGAAGAGAAGGTGCTGCATGGTACATATAGCACTCTTCCCAAAACCCTGGCTTCTGTCCTTCAGCGTCTGCTGCCTCAGTTGGCTACCTCACTGTACATGATATTAGAGCCAACCTGATCAGCGTCAACATGATTTGGTTTGTATTCCACAACGTCTTAACATATTTCCCAACTGAGGCTCTGTGTGTGTGTGTGTGTGCGCGCGCGTGCGCACGCGCGCAGATAGAGACATAAAGAGACAGAGTAGGATTGTCTCAGACTGATGTTTTTGGAATTGCCCACCAGTGTGTCCCATTATCTTTTTGGCCATCGAGCCAAGGCTACCATACTTTTCTTGACCATGCAAATGTTTCTGTGATTCCACTATGGCCGAATAATATATTGCATTATTTGCTAGCATTGAACTAATTGTACTCTCAGGATCAGAAGTAGCAGTTGTTCTGAAGGCATTCTGGGGAGCAAAACTGACAGAGGGCTATTGCCTTCATGTCCTCCCCGTGTCCTGAGGCATATGGTTAATTAATGGAGAAAACAGGATGCTTTTCTGATCTGGAAGGGTACTTCTCACTCAGTGGCTTTATTACTTCTATTTACCAATAGCAGTTATTAGGGATGAGAAAATCTGCATTTCACTTACTATTACACTGGGTCAGCTTGTGCCTTCCATGTCCATGGGGCAGAACTTGAAAGGAGATGAGTTTATCCCCCAAATGGACTGCAGTGGTTGATTTCTTTAAGGTTCAGATTGATTGGCCCACTGACATTGGAATCACACCACACACATGCTCACGCACATAGAGAATTTGGGAAAAGCTCAGCACCTTGGATAATTCTTTTAAAATCTATTCTAAAACCCAGAACAGATTCATTGCTCCACTAACATGGGAGCTGCCACCCATCACAGTATTCAGTGTCTTAAAACATCAAGGTCTTGCTATTAGGAATAAAAATGTCTTGCCAAATGTTGGTAAAGTCTTGAAAAACAAATTGAAACAAACTTCTCACTTTGCATTCACCCACTGCTGTTCATACACATTGATCTCAGATGGTGAGGGCCATCTTCCCCTATTTGCAACACAATTGGTAAAGATGAGGAACTTCTCAAGTGGTGAAAAGAGGTTGTGACTCTAATTCGGCAATAATTTACTGACTATACAGGGATTCAAACATAAATTTTTAAAAGTTAAGCTTTCAAAGACCAGGATCTGGACAGACAATTTTGTCAGTTTGGTCTCCCCCATGTTCATTAAAAAAAAAAAAAAAAATGAACATGTTACCATTTGGATTATGAAGAAAGCTGTGAATTTTGGCAAATTCTCATTTTAAAATACCAACTGAGTTCTTATTCCTTCCTTCCTGTTATCTTTGTTGTTTTCCATTTTCCCCATTTCCATATCTGCACTTCCAGTGCCAATGCTCCAGCCTCCAGGAGCAAAGAGGCCAGAATGAAGGGTTAACAGTCACTATTGCCCCTCACCAGATGCTTTTGCAGGCAATCAGATTCATGCATTTGCTATCAGTCTGCTTATTCTTTTGAGAGTAGTTTTGATTTGATTAGTTAATAGACTAGATCCGGTGCCATTTCCCCTGTCTTACTGTCTGTGCTTTAATAGCCACGCCATAATTGTACACAGTGCCTTGAGCAAAACTTAATTCACTTGGACTGATTTACATCTGTGCTTTGCACTAATGGGGATAGCTTTTTTTGGAAAAGTAATGGTGCAACAAGCTTATGCAGCCATAAAGAACTGATTGGGTTGGGTTAAGCTCAAACTTGCATTGTGCAGGAATTAGGTTTGTGTTAATAGATTCGGTGGATTCCTTCACTGCCTGCCCTTTCTGATGTGCTAAGCAGGCAGAGCATCTGTAGTTATCAGATGCCGTTTCATCTTGGATATTATTTGACAGCCTTAGGGTAGATAGCAGAATCTTCATAAACTAATTATGATGTGAGCAGAGCCTTGGAATCCTATGCTCAGTCATGTAAGCATGACTCTGAAATGTAGCTCAAACAAAATAATCTCTGAACAGACATTTTTTTCTGAGCATAATACATAATAATATATTCTGAATATGGCAAATTTTATAATCAGGGGAAATGTAATTAATGCAAGCTTTTGTGTGGAATCCTACAATAAAATCTGATACATATCTGCTTAGAAGTAAGCTCACCTGAAATTAGAGCTTTGTGGCAGTAGGAGTATTCAAATGGAGACCAAAGGAAAGGGTTTTAAAGTTAAGATGATTAAGCATCACAGACCCATCGTAGAGAATTCTGGAGTTGTGAAGGCCCATAAGAGCAACTTCAGTCATTAAATGTAACTGCAAATGCCTAAGTACACTGAAGGAACGAGATCCCATCTTACCTTGAAAGCTAAGCAGGATCAGGCCTGGTTACTATTTGGAGAGGGACCACCAAGGAACCCCATGTGCAATATACAATTTTGTTGTTAACTGATGTCAAGAAAATGGACTTATGTACTACGAATGACACACCTCCAAGTTATCCTGTTACCAATAGCCCTGCTCAAATCCTGTAAACCTAGTGCTGTGGCTTCTTTGATTGAATCAAAACATGGTGCAGCCTTGGACTTTTCTTTCACCTCTGACCATGTCAGCAACTGAACATCCTTTTGCCTTGAGTCCATTCCTATAATTAGACAAAGCACTACTCATACTTCTCCTTAGCATTTCCCCAGAAGCTGGTTGAGTGCCTTCTGACCTGGGAGTTTCCTTTTGCAGCATTATCTCTTGTTTTATTTTGGATATCATAGGGTTTTCAAAGTGAAAAGCTTCAGAAGTGGTTTACCATCACCTTCTTTTGCACAGCAACTGTTTGGCATATGGGGGGTGGGTATCTACACGGCAGAATTAAAGCAGTTTGACACCATTTTAACTGCCCTAATTCTATCCTACAGAATCCTGGGATTGGTAATGTGATGAGGCAGCAGAGTTCTCTGACAAACCAGGCTTAATAACTCACCAAACTATAAATCCGAGGATTCTGAGGGACAGACTCATAGCAAAATGCTTTAATTCTGCAGTGTGGATACAGCCTAAGTCTGGCTTCTTAACAAAAGCCAGACTTGGGAGGCCCTACTTGCAATGCTACCATCAGCATAGCATCTTTCTTCACTGTATACAATACCACTGCCATGGAAAGGTAGCACCAAGGTATATTTCAGAGGAACACAATGGCAAACTATCTCTGAGTAAAGGTAAAGGTAGTCCCTTGACATGAATATCTAGTCATAAACGACTGTAGGGGATGATGCTCCTCTCCCTTACTAAGCAAAGATCCAGCGTTGTCTGAAGATGGCTCCAGTGGTCATGTAGCCAATATGACTACACCGAACACTGTTACCTTCCCACTGAAGTGGTATCTATTTATCTACTTGTACTTTTACGTGCTTTTAAACTGCTAGGTTGGCAGAAGCTGGATCTAGTGACAGGAGCTCACCCCATCATGCAGCACTTGGGCCTTGAACTGCCAACCTTCTAATCTTCTGATCATCAGAACTGGCTTCTTAATCACTAAGCCACCACATCTCCTTGCTTAACAAATCCCTATGAAATTCACAAAGTTTCCATAAATTGACAGGTGACTTGAAGACATACACAGAGAAAGATGAATATGTTGTCAACGTAAAAAGCCTCATCCAAAAAAATAATTTGTTTGATGTCTAGCAATTTCCTCAAACAGAGTTGTGGAGAGTTACTTTTTTGGACTACAAACTCTCCCAACCAGTGTGTTCACTCTCCAACGCCTAAATAAATCTTTCCAGCAATCTTATAAAGACTAACAGAGAAAAGCTTTAAAGGAGTAGAATTCACTTTGTCAGAGATATTTCACAGAATGGGTTCTAGACTTGGAAAGCATGTTTCAGAATACATCTATTTGTTTTTAGGCTGCTGAAAGACTTTGTTGTTTTTGTGAACCTCTCTCCTCTAATCCCCAGGTTCTGGGGCCGGTGTTACTGTACCAGTCTCTCTCCCTCACCCCACCTTTAAATACCAAGAATTTGAAACATACATGCAAAGAACAGGGTGGAGAACTTTGATTCTCTCTTGAGGGATGCATTTCCCCAGGGAGCATGGAGGGTGGTAGATGTGGGTTGGCAACTGAGGGCAGAACAAAAGTCATTTGTGAGTGGGTCCAGAGCCAAAATGTAGATCAAGCCACTCCTTTTCTGTCTGTTCGATACCTGGCTTCTCTCTCTGTTCCTTTTTCTAATTCTACATCTCTCTTTCCTGATATATCCTTTTATTTGTCTGCTTTTAATCACCCTTTCTCTCCCTTTTCCTCATAGTCCTCTCTGTCCCTCTTTTTTCTGGCACACTTTTCTCTCTCTCTCTCTCTCTTATTCTCATATACACTCTCCCTTCCTTTGCATCTTCCCACTCCTGCACATTATGGGCCTGGGACAAGGACAGCTCCCTTTTACCAGACACCTGATCACTTGCAGAGGAGTTTTTTGAATACAGGTGGTAGAGTGCCAGCATGGTAAAGTGGTTCATATGTTGGACTAGGAGACCAAGATTCAAATCCCTGCTCATCCATGGAAACCCATGGGGTGACCTTGGGGAAGTCACACTCTCTCAACCTAAGCAGAAGGCAAGGGCAACCCCCCTTTGAACAAATCTTGCCAAGAAAACCCATGATAGGTTTGCCTCAGGATCACCATAAGTCAAAAATAACTTGAAGACACAAAAGAACACATGGCTCAATGGCCAAAAGGTTAACACCTCTTTATAGTTCAACTCCAGGATCAAGAATCACAATGACCAATGCCATTTTGTGTGATATACTTGTTTCTTTTGTGATAGAAAGGGAAAAGAGAGGGAAGAAGGTGGCTGATTGGTTGTGTTTTAGCATGAGATTTTGTGGATTTGACTCTCCATGAAAGCTCATGCTAAAATTGCATACATTTAGTCATTAAGGTGCTGTGAGATTCCTTCTTCTCCCCTCCTTATTATACTGCAATGGATTAACATGGCTATCTTGTTGAAAACTAAGGAGCTTATCACACGAGGCTAAATAGCAGAATTTTAACAGGATAAAAATGATTGTGACTGATGCGTATCTCATGGCATCATCTCCATTCTGCTGCTGCCTTGCATTCAGTTTGTTACTGTTGTACACCTTTTCATTGATAGACAAACCCTCAATCATGTGGCTATTGCATGACTGCCTTGATGTAATACAGTATCTCCCTTCAGGACAGTTCTGCTTTGCAGGCAGTCACATGGTGTGAGCGGGCAATGATTCTGCTCCTCTTTCCTTTACCCCTTCACCTTATAACGGCCACTGTTTAGAAGGGGTTGGCAACCAGGATCCCTTGTCATTTGCTTCCTCTCTTCACCCTGCCACCTGATCCCCATTCCCTACACCCCTTGCCAGCCCCACTACCTGGTCTGTCTTCCTCCCCATCTGCATGCTCTACATAGGGCAATACTAGGATGGAAGCAGGGCAGTGCACATTCCATACAGTACAGCACCATACTGATATTGAAGTGGAAGTGCTTTAAAGATGGCTTCAGTACTTGTATGTTTTGTGCTCCAAAAACACAATTGTTGCATCATAGAAGCCTCACATAATAATCTTCTAAACAAATGATAAAAATCTAACCCAGTTGTGATATTAGGATTACCCGGGCCGTGACCAATATGCCATGATAATGATGCATAGAAATGAATGTTAGAGAATATTTAGAATGTTTGGTTACAGCAAAGAATGCTTCTTCGTGTAAAATTCTCAGAACTGGAGCAATATCAATTTGAAATGTCCTCTAAAATCGGGCTCCCTGTCTATAAGAAACATTAGGAGCAGAAAAAATGTTGGCTGTCTGAACCACCTAAGTCAGACTGAAAGCAATTGGTTCTAAGTAAATGATTAATATCTTGTTCTTTTGCTTCTAACAGAGTATGCACAGCCATTACATTCCTGTCTGCTCAGAAATAAGCCCCACTGAGTTTAATGGGGCCTAATATCAGGTAAGTAGATACAGGATGGCAAATTTTGACATGACTAATGTTACCTGGGGCCCACTCACAGTAAAGAATGATAACACTGATATTCCACTCCAACTGCCATGGTTCTGTCTCTTGGAATCTGGGATTGGCAGTCTGGGGGCATTTAAAGCCCTCAGCCAGAGCAAACCAGTGTCTCATTACAAGATCCATAGGATGTTGCCATGGAAGTTAAAATGGAATAATAGCTCTATAACAGTGTAATGTGAATGGGCCCATGACTGGACCTTTCACCTTTAATCTAGCTATGATTATTTCAGTCCAAGTCAAAATATTTTGGAATGGGTTTGACAATTACCCCAAGCAAGTCACCTGTCTGCCCTGCAAATATAGACTATCCTGCCCCTCTTTGTCTTTTATTATATTTGTTCTTATTTACTCTAGTTCCTTGATTGTAATATTTTAATGGAGTTGGGGGAAACTTGTTTTAATGGTAACTGATATTGAACTCTGTTGCATTGTATAGTTCTTAAGATGTTGTAACCTGCCTTGATTCCTTGAGAAAAGGTGGGCTATAAATAATAATAATAATAATAATAATAATAACAACAACTACTACTACTATGTAAAGCGCTGTGCAAACTTTACAGCACTCTATAAATAAATGTTAATAATAATAATAATAATAATAATAATAATAATAATTTCTCTTTCTCTATACAGCACAGTTCCAGATTATTTGAAGGACCACATTCTTCCTTACAAACTTACCTGTGCTTTGAGATCTACTGCAAAGGCCTGTCTCTCTGTCCCCCACATCTGCAGGTACCTCTGGTGGGAACACAGGAGAGGGACTTTAAAGTGGCTGCCCCAGGCTCTGGAACTCTTTCCCCAGAGAAGTCAGACTGGCACCCTGCCTACTTTCTTTTCACAGACAAGCAGACTTTGTTTGTTTTGACAGCCATTTGGTGAGTGATGGTATAAGGCTTGACTTTCCTAAACAAGGTAATGGATCTTGCTAATTCTTGTACTGGTGTGTGTGAGAGGTGTTATGTTTTAATCTGGTTTTGATTTTTTATTCTTTAATCTCTTTTTAATTTTGTATTTTGTGAATTTTTAACTATGTGTTTTTAAATGTGTTGTAAGCCAATTTGAGTCCAAACAGGGAAAACAATAGGATATAAATATATGGAAGAAGCAGAAACAGAAACAGAAGAAGAGCAGCAACAGCACACTGTCATCACCTGCTGCCTTTTCTTGCATTGTTCATGTTAGCTGAGGTTGCCTTAAATGATTTTCTAACTGGGCTGAATGAACTGACTTTGTTTTGCACAAAAAGCTCTGGGCAGTTGCTTTTGGCTGGTAGCAAAAGGGCCATGAACAAACAAACAAACAACACTGGATGCCTCTTGGCAGCTGCTTTGTATGTGTTCAGTGTTATCAGGCCAAACACATGTAAACAATATGAATAAATAACATGTAAATGTCCCTGAGAAAGGCAAACCTCAGCTTTATCAGATTATCCCCAAGCTAGTCTTCAACTAAATTTAGTGGCACCAAACAAAATCCTTTTGCAATGATGCCACAGAACAGTCAATTGTAAAAATATAAAGGGAGAACTTGTCTTTCCTTCTCTTCATTTTCTTCTTCTCTCCAACTCACCAACTTCACCAGGACACCTGGGGGAAACATAGGATAGGGTCTTATCAGTGTCTGCTCCCAGGATCTGGAAGTCTGAACAAGCTTGTGAAGCACATTTTGGCTTCAGGTGAGAGTTTTTTTGTTTCAATAGACATTTGGAAACTATGGCCTGTTACAGACCGCCAAAATAAAGCTGCTTCGAGTCTCTTTGGAGGTATGCTATTTAAATGATGTATGGGCCCTAAGAGTCTGGAGGTCATGCCAAAGCCACACTGCATTCCTAAGCACCGGAGTGCAGCTTTTGGTACAGCTTCCGGATTCTTAGGATGCATGCATCATTTAAATAGCATACCTCCAAGGAGACCCGAAGCAGCTTTATTTTGGCAGTCTGTAACAGGCCTATATGCTTATGGTGAACAGGTTTAAGGTCTTTAAATAATGAGCTGTATCAGTCACATTTCTTCCTTTTAATAAATATGCTTTTAAGTTGCATTCCATTTTGTGTGTTTTAGTGACATGAGCTTTCAAATATACCTGTTTTAATTTTTGTAAGTCATCTTGGAAAGGTAGCATGGTTTAGTGGTTTGAGTGCTGGACTAGGAGTCTGAAAGATCCAGGGTTTGAATCTCTGCTCAGCTTATGGAAAACCATAGGGTGACCATGGACAAGTCACATTTTCTCAGCTTTGGAGGGCAACAATGGCAAGCTCCTTCTGAACAAACCTTGCCAAGAAATCCCCATGATAGGTGCACCTTAGGGTTTCTATAAGTCAGGAACAACTTGAAGGTACACAAGGAGGAGGAGGAGGAGGCTATTTTGAGTTCCATGCAAATAGAAGAAAAAACTATTTAATTAATTAACCCCCTCTCTCCTGGTCTTCTTCCTCTCCCCAATAATGATAAATAATATTGAAGATGATGGTGATGTGTGTGTCCAATCAGCTTGCCTCCTTGCCCATATCAGAATGTCCAATTGTGGAACTAACCTTTTGCAAACTGAGTATTTTTTCTGCCCAGTGAAAAAAATTCTGATCATCCTTTCCTGTAGCAATAGAATTGTTCTGTTTTTATGCCCTTGAATTCATTTAGTGAACTGTTGATCCATCTATATGTATAAGCAAAGTTTTATAGAGTGGCATTAATATTACGTATTACATTCTGGCCACAATCTGCTTGGGTGGCTACATATGCAATGCCCCTTGTTTGCATATGCTAATTTAGATATGGATGGATAGATACACAGACAGACATGAAAATCCAGAAATAATTACTGTGCCCCCTTTGCTTTACCCCTTGATTCTGTCCTGTGCAGAAGAATGTCAGTGTCCAAGATCCTCCACTGTTCTTGTGTAGTGCAAATCTACACTGACACAATGGCATGGTACCCTTTTGCTGAATAATCACATTGCTCAACCAGCTATGTGTCTGACAATGTACCCGTTTGTTGTCTTGCTGTACAAAAAAAAAATGTTTGTGTGTAACTGCTTCCCAGTGTCTTCACTGTACTGGTGTCTTCCCCGAGATTGCAAAAACAGCCACTGTGCATTCCAGCAACTGCATGGCTGGCTAGTCCCAACTAGAGTAGATCCATAGAATTAATTGTTGAATGGTGAGTCAACACATAGGTACATCCATTTCATTTAATGGCTCTACTTACAACTGGATTTAGACCCATGTGAAATGATTTCGGTTGTGGAACTCCCTTTTTGCAACCTGAATGTGTCCATTGCAAATTGATCAAAATAGTACAATTGCATGTGAACTTACACATGCGTATGCACCAACAGGATTCCAGTTGACCTAAAGACAGCAATTCTTGAACAAAAACAAAAAAACTACAAAAGAAAATTAGGGAGTGAAACATCTGAAATATAATATCCACTAACTCCAATCCATCAAAGTGGGTTGAATAGAGACCATGGTTTCCTGACACACTAAATATATTATAACACTGGTTAACAACCCAGCCTCACATACACCAACTTTTGACAAGTTTACTTGCTCTTCTTTTTTAATGGTTTCTTATATTTAAATCTGACTTGAGAACCTGAGTTCCACAAGTGTAGCCTGGTCTAGGCAGCCCTTCTAATAGAGGGCACTTTTAAATTAGATGACTCTCCAAGAATAGCCTTTCAAAGGGAAGATTGTTCTTGTAAAGCAGGATGTATGGACACACTATTTGTAAGGTGCTTTGATACCTGCTGAGGCACGTCAAGAGTTGCTATTTAATGTTGCATCAAAAAGGAAAGAATGGTTATATGAGGTTTTGGATCTGCATTTGACTGAGATCCAATCCAAAAGTTCCTATTTATTTAGACAGACGACATATGAGTATGAGCTAGGTGAACCTAACTGGAATGCACTGTATTGCTTTTCATTTCCTGTTAAAATTTCTTAACTTATTCAAAACTTGGCATTTAGCTCTAACTATTTGGTTGTCTCCTAAGAAGCCCATTATTACAGTTACATTTATATTTCACAACATCTTTTGATGCACTCCTTAATAAACAGCCACATAATTCAACACATTCACTCTCTTCATAACAGGTTTTCAAGGAGCCTGCTGCCAAAATCACTTTCAGGTTCATAAAAGTAAATCTAGTCCATCTGACCTCTTTCCTGTAAGATTGTCAGGCATTCAAATGTGAAACTTGGCTCCAGAGTTAAACATACTTTGAATGAACCATTTGGAATAAAAGCAACTTGTTGGCTATGACTCTATTTAAAGCTAACTCTAACCTCCACTTTTAAATCAGTGGAATTAAATGGCCCCAAGTGGGGTGAACTGCATGTCCTGAGCATTTTCTTTAAAACTTCCCTCTAATAAATTTATATTATTAGAGAAATTTCATATATTTCCATCAAGGCCACTACTGTGAAGAAATCTACAACAGCTTTTCCCTTATAACAACAGCTACAAGTACTGTCATCCCTGTGTACCCATGGATTCTGCATCCACAGATTCTACCATTCACTGCTTAAAAATATATTTTTTTAATATCCAAAAAGCAAAAATTGATTTTTGCCATTTTATATAAGGCAAACCATTGTACAGCACCATTGAATACAATGGGAGTTGAACACCCACAGATTTTGATATCCACAGGGAGGTCCTGGAACCACAAAGGGGGCCTGGAAGCAAACCTAAGCATATAGCAAAGAAGAGAGCAGGATATCCCCATGGTTTCCAAAGAAAGAAATACAATTATGAATTTGGGTTGTAATCTGATAGCCATTTATCTGGAAGCAAGTCCCTGAAGAACCTAATTGGAACCTATTTCGGACCAGACTTATACAGAAATGTACTGAAAAAGATGTAATTCTAATACAGGCTTCCAAACCAAATGTCACAGCTACATACTTCAGAAAGTTCATAATTTACAGAGATGCAATGATATGGCTGCTTTGAACGTGTACTAAATACAACAAATTCCACCCAGGCTTATATTAGCCATGATGACTTAATTGTCCCCACCGATTTCAGTGCCTCTATTCTAACTATGACAAAGTCTGGATCTAGGTCAGGATGATATTGTGTCATAGATATTCTTATAGGTGCATTCCTCACCGATCTCTGAGTGGCAACTTAAGCTAGTAAATGTCACCCAATTGTGCAAAAAACATCACAACTAATAAATGTCACCTAATGGGGGGGAACAGATGCTGAATGGCTGCCTAAACAGCAAAGTATTTAAATGCTATTAATATTTATAATGCAGTCATTCAGCAACCATTAGCACAGCTCTGGGGTGTGTTTTTTGCTGGAGGCATTCCATTTCTCTGCACTCAGTTTGCTGCCCCAAAGCATCCATACCCATAACCTCTATTGCTAAAGTCACACTACTCATTGACATGGTGGTCCAGACCACCAAATCTGACAACAAGTAAGACAAATTGTGTTAATGAAGCCAATTTGTATGCTTTGATTTGCACGATATATTCTAGCTAGGGAATTTGACTTTTCTTCTCTATGGAATTGGTAATTCTGCAAAATATCACAAGCAGAATAAATTATGCGAATTGTCCAGATTTATGCAAAACCTTGTTGCATCTAGACTTTGGAGCGTTGATTCCTATGATCTCAGTCTAAACAAGATGAGTTATGGCTCAAGAGAGGTATAAATAATCAATAGAACATCTGAAGATTTTGCAATTCAGTTCTCCTGGCAATAGTGTTTAATATTTACACACACATCTCCTTCTTTCCTTGGGTATTAGTCAGATGATAAAGTGCCATGGGGTTTGCCCTAGTTTTTAAGATCTTTGGAGTTTCTGTTGTGTTTTTTTTTCCTGCGTACAAAAATATTATAAGAAACTTCTAGGTTATATTTAGCTTCCAGCTAGGATCTTGAGGTCCAAGAAAGGTATAAGGACATCCCAATGCCACTGGCTAGAGACAAATAACAGGTTTTAAGAGCTTTGAAGGTGAGAAAATAAAGACATGTTTTGGCATGAAGCAAACATACTTTTCTTTTTTATCCTATTGAAATGTCTGTGTCAAAGAGATTTTGCAAGTTTCTGAAACTCTAAGAAAGAACCCCCCAAATCATGCAAAACTTGTGTACTAAAAGATAAACAACAGTAGGGAAACTGTAGGTGCTATGTGAAAAGATGTCTGCCAGAATTTCCTCTCTATTACATTTGGTTACATTTGTTCATTATTAGATGTAACAGCCAAGATCCTATGTTATATTTGCATAGTGTAAATCTACATTCATATAGGTACAGGCTGGTTGTAAACACTTCCCGGGGGGGGGGGGGGGGGGGGAGACCAACATTGTTCAACCAACTGAATATTTGATAGTGTTCTTTGCTTCTTGTCCTATTGTGCAATGTACAGTCACTGTTTGCAATCCTAGTGAAGAATATGGTGCAAAGAAAGTACACACCATCCAAGAATGCACAACTGCATGTAAATGTGAAATCACTTGAGGAATTCCACATATGCAGTCAAAACAAAATTAATACATTCATTGCACAACAACCAAAATAGCACAACCACATGTGCAAGGGAACCTATATAGGTAGAGTTGGCCCTCTGTATCTATGGAATATTTATACATGGATTCAAGCATCCACAGCTGGAATATATATATATATATATATATATATATATATATATATATATAAAAATTCTAAAAACATATCTTGATTTTACCATTTTATATAAGGGACACCATTTTAAGTGCCATTGCAATAAATGGGACTTGAGCATCTACACATTTTGATATCCACAGGGTGAACTTAAACCAAACTCCAGTTAATAATAATAATAATAATAATAATAAAGTTTATTTATATTTCCCATCTCTCCCAAGGATTGAGGTGGGATTACATCAGTAAAAACGATACAATAATACAAAATACGATCAATAAAACACGAATCCTGAATTAACTGACGTAATCACAAAATAATAGTCAGGAATGGAGCAATCTTCATAACCATTTATATGAAGTCTGGTGGAGTCCAGTTGATACCAAGGGCCCACTGTATATGACACCAAAACAATTTTGGACATAATAGCTGAGGTTATCTGTGTCAGAGATTATGATTAATAACTTTATGGTGTTGTAGCTATGTCCCTGACAAGACAGGACACGTCTTAATCATAAATGATGAAATTTATAATTTAGCTTAATCGTTAATTATAGCTATACTTGGAAAGTAAAAACCTATCTGCGGCCTGAAGAATTTTAGCCTATTTTAATTTTTACCCTTGCCTACTTCAAAGTTGTGCAGGTCTGGAGTAAGAACACAATTCTAACTCGCCAGGATGGTCCAGATGAGCTAAAATTAGACCAAATGAAGCTATGCTGATCTTGAGGGGGAGAGAGGCCTGGCCTGGAAGACAAAGAGCCCTCCTCCAACCACCTTCTTGAGGGGGAGAGAGGCCTGGCCTGGAAGACAAAGAGCCCTCCTCCAACCACCATCTTGAGGGGGAGAGGCCTTGCAATTTTTTTTATTGTATTGCAATTTTACTTACACCGCTATGATCATTGCGAATAGCGGTCTATAATAAAAATATTATTATTATTATTATTATTATTATTATTATTATTATGAATACTGGCACATCCTGCACATTGTCCTGCTGCACTATTTATTTATTTGCATATTTGTTTATGCTTTTCTCCCATATGCAATCCAAAGCAATAGAAATTCCCAGTGTGCAACAAGTCCCATAGCATTCTGGTGTCCATTGTGCAATGGTCCCCTAACACTCTCATGCCCACTGGGCAATGAGAACCATGGCACAACAACCATGCTGTTGGCTCCACTGACACAACAGTCCTGAGACATAGCTACCTATGAGAGAGTAGTAGAGAGCTACTCCCCTTTTGAGAATGCAAGTGTTGCGCAATGGTGTAATTCACCTTCATGAGATCATAAATCAGTTTGCAATGACACAAATACCTGACAGGATGCAAGCCAAAACTTTCCCTCACCTATCTATAGATATACATAAAGAGGCTGTTTATCAATATGAAGAAGATAGCTGTGTACATGACAGCCAGAATGGTGTGCTGGTTTGAGTGTTGGACTAGGACACTGGGAGATATGGGTTTTAATTTCCACTCAGCCATGGATACCCATGGAGTGATCTTGGATAAGTCACACTCTCTCAGCCTCAGAGGAAGGCAAGGGCAATCTCACTCTGAAGAAACTCTGCCAAGAAAATCCTGTGATAAGTTTGCCTTAGGGTTACCATGAGTCAGAAATGACTTGAAGGCACACAACAACAGCCATGTGCATTCCAATGAATAAAGTGACACAGTGAAGCCACCAATGAACAAGAATGCACACCATCCAAGAATTCCACTCATGCACATTGCTACCAATATATCTGTTACCAATATATCAGTGGCTAAAAAACTACAACCACATATGTAAGGGAACATGTGTGATAATAAAACACCAAGAGTCTGGCTACCAAGGGTATTTTTGTATCAGTCTTCTCTCTTTTTTTAAACAAGATAAGCTATTTATGGACTCAAACCCCTCTTAAATTCATCTATAGAAGCAAATGAAATAAATGCCATATTGTCAGGCTCTTGCACAGCTCCCATTCATTTCAGTGGATTTTATTCCAAAGAACTGAACAATGGTTGTACCTTTATAAATCAGAAGCAAGAGTTTAAATTAACTCTTTTAAAATTCAGACCAGGTAACTGATCTTGTTGCGGAAGTTTACCCACTTGTCTTGAGTAGAAATGTATTAACAATAATATAGTACAGAGATTCATAGACATGGTAGATATTCTTTGCATCAGACATTTTTTAAAAAGGTTTCATAATATCTACAGACAACTCTGCAGTTTGGAATATGTAAAATGGTCGTATGTATCTCCCTAGGTAAATAAGAGTCATGTAATTTTATAATTACATATTTTATAATTATAGAGAGCCAGTATGGTGTAGTGGTTTGTGCACTGGACTACTGGAGACCAGGGTTCGAATTCCAGCTCAGAGATGTAAATCCAATGGATGACCTTGTGCAAGCCACATTCTCTCAACCTCAGAGGATCGCAATGCCAAACACCCTTTGAAGAAATGTGCCAAGAAAACCCAGTGACAAGTTTGCCTTAGGATCATCATACATCAGAAATAATTTGAAGGCATAAAACAATAACAACAAAATGTCATAATGCCCCCCTCCCCATGCACATAGATATATGAATAGTCAGGTACACAGTAGATGCACATGCAGAGAGTAGAGGCTGGTAGTTTTCTTGTCACTGAGATGATGAATCTGTTTTGGAATGTAGTCTGAAGGTTAAGGGAGCTATCCAGTGTGCTGACACCTATACCCAAATACAGTAGGCTATATTAACCTCTTTAAAATTCAGAGTAAAATCTGGAGAAGATTTGCCATCCCAGTGACATGGGAATTGAGTTAATGGACTGTAAAATATATGTAGTGAATTTTATGCTATATTCACAACTAAAGCAAGAATGTCTTGTATGCCTACTAGACCTTTAATCATTTTTATGTTACAGATTTTTGTTCTCCGTTTATTTTCTTTTTCAACTCATTCCATTCAGTTTTCAGATTTTCTCCCCCTCCCAAAGTCACCACAGTACACTCAACTTAGTAGCATCCCTCAATCCTTTGAACTGAATTTTCAAAGGGGGGAAGGCTGTTGTATAGACAGAAAGGGGCGTGGAAGAGTCTACTTCCACAATCCTAGTTGTTATTATTGTACTTGTTCTTTGCCATCAACTTATGGAAGCCCTAGGAATGAGAGACTTCCAACAGATCCTGCTTAGGTCTGGCAAATTCAAGGTTACAGTTCTTTGATTGACTCTTATCTCTCTGTAATGAAGTCTTCCTCTTTCCCTGCTGTCTTTTACTTCACCAAGCAGTATAAGTTGATTTTCTTCCTATTAGCTTTCTTCACTGTCCTACCTTCCCACTTGTACAATCCTAATTTTAGCATTCAGAAATATATCTCTACATTTTAAAAATCTCATCTAGTTCTTTCATAGCTACCCTTCCAAGTCCTAATTTTCTGATTTCCGGACTGCTGTCTCCACTCTGATTAATGATTGAGCCAAGCTATGGAAAATCTTGTACTATTTCCATGTCTTCATGGTCTGTTTTAAAGTTATTTAAATCTGCTGCAGTCCTTATTTTTGTTTTTAAATGTTCAGCTGTGAACCTGCCTTTGCACTTTCTTCCTTGGCTTACTTCAATAATTGTTCCAAGTCTTTGGTATTTTCTCTTAATATCTTACAATCATCTGCATATTTTAGATTATTGATGTTCCTTCTTCCAATATTCACACCTCCTTTTTCTGAATGTAATCCTGCTTTATGTATGATGTTTTCAGCATACCAGTTTAAACCAAAATGTCTGGCCTCATTGCCTATTGGAAGTCACTCAGGACTTTATTGCACCCATTTTTTTCAGCATTACGGGTACGGGAAGAGGAACGCTCGTGTGCATGCATGACCTGCAAACAACAGATTTTATCACACAGCAAAGCATCCCCCAAAAGGCCCCATTCCGTTCCGTTGTGCCAAGCCGTCCCTGTTCAGTGCTGATGGGCACCATTTTGCTCGGTCGGAAGACTTCTGACCAGAACATTTCACATGCCTCAGCACTGAATGAGGACGGCTTGGTGCAATGGAACGGAACAGGGCCTTTTGGGGGATGCTTTGCTGTGCGGTAAAATCCATTTTTTGCAGGTTGCGTGCACACATGAGCGTCCTCTTCCTGTACCCGTAATGCTGAAAAGAACAGGTGCAATAAAGTTCTCAGTTTCACTATATTCTGTCCTGATAGTAACTTCTTGTCCTGAGTACAATCAAATACAGTATTGTGGCACCCCCCTCCCCCCGTATATCTAAGATGGATCGTTTTTTACTTCTAGTAAATGTTTGGGCTTGATTTGTTTTCAGACACATTTCTTTATCTTTTTGCCAGCCCAAGATATCCATAGAACTCTCCTTCAGCACCACAATTCATAAAAGGTGCTTTTCTTCTCATCAGTTTTCTTCATTATCTACCTTTCATAGAAATCAGAAATACAATGGCACAAATGTTCCTGATTTTGATATATACTTAAAGATCTTACCTACTTCCTTCATAGATACCCAGCTACATGTATCTAAACTGAGATCTAACCAAGATAGTGGCTGAGATCTTACATGTAGGAGAATTAGGCAGCTTTCTCATTCATGAATTGTGTCATTATGCAACTAAATGCTCATACACATCTGCATATACAAAGTGCATTCATACAGAATGTACAACTAAGGGGCTGTGCAGACCGTCCCGAAGGGGTGGCCTGGATCCACCCCTTTTACAGCCAGATTGGAGCCATGGCAACTGCATGCTACAGTGCTGATCTGGCCTTTGGAGAGTGCAAAAAGGAGCCACAAAGAGTGTGATAGCCACAGCGCTGCAACTTTACAGAGCTCCGGTGCTGCATCACGTGGATGTCACACCAGAGGAGTACTGTGATACCATGCGCCATGTGGTGAGGCATGCAGTGTCACGCCACCCTCGGGGCAGAGCTAGGGTATGCATCATATGGACGCCACACCCCGACTCTGCCCCCAGGCCAGTCTTTCCTATCAGTATGCACAGCCTCTATGTGCAATGGGCTTGCACTTACATAAGCAATCCACATTGTGTAATGGCACCACATACACAACTGCACTTCCACATCTTTAAACTGACTATGGCCACTTAGCACTGGACAAAAACATCCAGCTGTTTCCTTAGGGGAACTTACCCATGAAAAAGACACCAACAAGTTTGTGGTCCTATCATGTAAACTACTGGAAAATCATGAATTAGTGGTTGTAAGTCATTGTTTATATCCTATATTTCATATTGGTTCATGTTAAGGTTTCCTGACGTATTGCTGATTACATATAGTGAGGAGCTTGTGAAAATGTTACTCATATGACCTGATGTTCCACATAGTTATAGGTGATAGACATGCTACTGCTGTGATTATATGAATGCAGCAGCAGAAAAAGGAGCCCCAGAAATAAGACAAATTTCAGAGACCATTCTCTTAACTCATCCTGTGGAATCTGATGCAGAGGAGTTTTGACCATCAAAGGTCTTTTGCTTGAGATGATGGCTCTCTCCCAAATCTGAGCAGCTAGTGGCAGACATAACTGATGAGGAAGTTTAGAAAAGTGGGCACCCACCTCAGTCAGAATTAGGCATACAGAGGAAACACCCACATCCTTTGTAGAATGCCAACAGGGACAAGAGCAGTGTCAAAGGAAGCAGGCTTAAATGAGAAATCCTGAAGAATTAACCACCTGGCATCTCAGAGTCAGGCAACTATCAATCTCCCAGCAGATGTTGGGAGTTCTTGTAGTTTCCAGCTATTCATTCTAGCAGGATTTTAGTATTCTTTATGGTCAGGGATTTATTTTGGATTCTTGACCTGTTGACTGGCTTATGTTTTTAGAACCTCTTTGTTTTTCCCTTTGGCTTTGGTTCTGATTCCTGGCTTCTTTTGACAGATTCTGGAATGGCTCTGACCTCCCCTCAGCTTGGGTGACCTCTTTTGTTTGTGTATGAGCTGCACTGGCTTGACTCATCTATAACAGTTCCATCTATTATAACCTGCTTTCTCTGGCACTCACTGCCTATAGGAATATGACAATCACATTTCAACCTCCCACTGTGAGATATCATTTCACAAAACCAGTATTTATTTATTTCCAGGATTTATATCCCACCTTTCTCCACAATGGGATTCATTACTTCCAAATGTAACTAAGACAGCAAATCCTATGGCAAGGGTAGAGAAATTGCAACCCGATGGTGACACATGGCCTTTGAGACACCATTTTACATCTCTTTAAGCCCCACAGGACATCCTACGGTCCATCAAAAATTTTAAATGTTTCTTTCAATCTGTATTTGGTCCAAAAATGCCAGAAAAGGGTCAAACCACAGAAAGACAGCACATTTTCTCCTCCCCTCACCTAGGCTCTAAAATGACCAGAAATGCAGGGTGATGCAGGGTGGCCAACTAGGGATGGAAAAGGACAAAAAATGGGTTCTCACCCTGGTGTAGTTGCCCACCCTGTTTTATGGCAACCTCCTGCAAATAGTTGCATGGGAAGGGCAAGAAAAAGCTAGATGCTGCCATACAATCATATATAGTCACTAATTACAATGTTAAATCAGATGTAGTGATGTATAAACACCTTCAAACCTGAAAGCCAGTTTAATCCAGAGTACCCTATTAAATGTAGACATTGCTTTGTATTAAATAGATTGTGTGCACTGCAGCTGCCATTTCCGGGAATAATGCCGCAAAAACAGAATTGCTGAGTGATTTGACCTGGTGCTTACAGGAACTTGCAAGAGCAATTTACAGTCACATAGTGGCTTTTCTTCTGCGGGAGTCCAAAAACAGCTCTATAAATATTTACATATGATGCACTCATGCCTAAAGAATTTATTAAAAATGCTCACTTAAATAAGTAATTACTCCCATACCCTATTGTCTGCATTCTTCTGTCCCTGTATGAATGCATTTGTATGGATGTACGGCTACAATATTCTTCTGTCCTTGCTACCCAGTTGGAACTCTTGGATAATTTAAGAATATTGTCAATGCTTTTTATATAATTGCTAGCAAAGAATTTTATGGTAGAAGTAAACAATACAAATACAGTGAGTTTGAGCTTTTTTAAAAAATATGTCTTTTGCCTCTTTACTCAGAAGTAACCATTCCTGAATTTAATGGTATTTTATTGCCAAGTAGTTGTAAGTAGGACTGCAACCTTGTTCTCTCTACGAATTCTTGTTTTGAATGCAAATTCAAACTGTTGTTGATATACCTTGTTTGTAGTGATAAATCTATGTGCCTCCCTTTTCAAAGTATAAGCTACAGAGTATCACCATTTCAACATCTTTTCTTTCCAATGTGAAGTACAGTATAAAAATGGGACACTTGGTTTAAAAAATAACAACCCAACAACACACATACAGAGGACATCTGGCCTGCAACAGCTGTTTGAATGTCATAGTCACACTGCAGAAGTATATAAGATTTGTCAGATTGGATCAGTTTAATGGTACCTGTACCAGATGTTTCAAAGGATGCTGGAGAACTCTCCTAGTAAGCAACTATGCAAAAAACAAACAAACAAACAAACTAAACCAATGAACCAATGATGGACAAAGTTTCATGTTCAATATACAACTGAACCTAGTTATCTGTAAACCTGTCCATTTAAGAGCTTTGGTAACCTTATGAAAGCTCTGTTCCTTTGTAGATGTAGGCCATAGTACTCTATGTACATACAAATATTATCCTACCTACATCCTTAAGGAGCACTTCCTTTCCTTTGCCTTTCACAACTTCTGTGGTCAACCACGGTTAGTCAGCTTCCTAAGTAGCATACTGTGACTAGAGTCCTGTTAGTTAATCCCAGTTAGAGGAGTTTTATTTGCCATCAAGTCAACTTCACCTTTTGGAGACTTTATGAATAAGAGTCCTCCAAGATCCCTGGCTCAGAACTTGAAAACTCAGAGCTGTGGCTTCCTTGGTTGAGTCAATCCACCTCTATTGTGATCCCAACTAGACAAGGCCCATTCAATCAATTGTTGAATGGTGAGTGAAAGATAGATAAATCTTATTGATTCAGTTGGTCTAGTCTGGTCAAGAATAACCCTTTGAGTGATGGGAAAGGGAAAATTCATTATCTGATTTATTATTCTTGTACTTTTATTGTCAAGTATGGGGATGGGTGTTTGTGAGATTATCTGCCTCACATGCCCAAATAGCTTCCCTGTTTTTGAATACTATACAAGCTTACCTGAGTTCACACTGGGTTGGCCCTGTGGTAAAGCTGTTAAAATTCTGCTGTCAACAAACTATACCTTAAGAACAGGTTGTTGCCATTCTAGGTTGAGTTCCCTTTATCAAAAATAT
>NC_056527.1:19073296-19088884 GCF_019175285.1 Sceloporus undulatus
CCCCTCCCCAGCGGGCTCTATTTTTTGCCTCTGTGGTGTGTTCATGAGCTAGGATCACATGAGGAAATGTATTATGTACATATCATGATTTAGAAACACTATCCTGCTAATTATTCTTGTGGATAGTGGGAATACACTTTGGAATAATCACAATGAAATTAATGGCAATAAAGGTGTTTCATGCAATGGCATCTAATGGCTCTGTTTCATTCTATTGCCTTGCCCTTCATTAGAGATGCAATATCAAAAAATCAGCTGCACAATATTTTAACCATTCTGGACATAAGTAAAGGGATTTAAAGATTGCGGTCCCTGGAACAAGAAAATTACAAAAGAAAACTAGAAAACAAAACAGCTGAATTGAATCATATTTTATAATTCCAGTCCATTAGCAGAGGTTTGAACAAAGACAATAACTTCATGGCACACTACATTATTCATGTTCTTCTTACTGCACAGATAACAAAAGGAATCTTTCCAGAGAGAGTTTTGAACCTAGAGAAACTGACTGTTGGTGAACAGATTTACTGTTTTCACACATCAGGCCCCTAACTGACCACTGTCAAGATCTTAAAGACTAGGGCTTTCTATAAACACGTCCGAGGCGTCCCATTTTAAAAAGGGGGTCTCTTATAGACGCCCCTGTGCCTAGTACGGACTCCGTCCATACAAGATGGGCCGGCCTTCTACATGGCCGGCGATTTTGCGTATCGGACGCTGAGGTATAAGGTCCGGGCTTGTGACGTAGCGAGCGGCCCCTGGCGCCTCGCTACGTCGCAAACGCGACTTGAAAAGAAGCTCCATTTTGGAGTCTTTTTCGGTCCGTGCGGGAGTCGGGCCGTCTGAAGGCTCCGGCTCCCCGCGGACCTACTGGCGGCGGCGGCAGACCGCCGCAAAGCGGCGGTCTGTCCCCGCCATGTATTACCTCACCCAGACCTTTCAGTTTAGAGCAAGGGACATGATTTGCATCCTTCTAGTCCTATGGTATTCTGTCCAACTCCCTGAACTGCATAAATATGCTTTAACACCTGAGAAGTTAACAGCACTCTGTACTGCATTTGAAGAAGTGGGTTTATATTCACAAAAGTTAATGCTGATATAAAAACCAGTTATGCCCGTGCGGATTGGCAGTTTGGGCCAGGTCAGGGCATAGCATCTACATGACGCCATGCCCGGCTCCACCCCTAGGCTGGCGTGATGCTGTGCGCCGCACACACATGGCGCACAGCATTATGGTGCTCCTCTGGTGCTGCTACACATGATGCAGTACCAAAGGAGCACTGTAAAGACCAGCTTCATACCCTGTGGGGACAAGGAGAGGGCCTTCTTAGTGCTTGTCTCCCAGACTTTGGAACTCCCTCCTTAGGGAGGCCAAAAATGGCTCCATCCTTGATCTCCTTCTGCCTAAAGTAAAAAATTCTATTCCATCTGGCCTTTAAAAACTGACACTAGTTAGCTCTTAATATTGTGCTGTTCTGTTGCTGTTATAGTCTTTTAATGACTTTTATATTGGTCTTTTAATTAATTTTTAAAATAAAAACTAATCTGCACTTTGTATTTATATTTGGTTAGTGTTGAATCTGTACTGTTTGCAGTAAGTTTTAATTTGCTTTGAATCCCATTAATGGGAAAAGTGGAAAAAGTGAGATATAAATTAGAAACTCATCATTATAATCAATCTCAATATCATCACCTGCTAGCCACATGTTGCTGACCATGGTGGGTGAAGGATTGTAAGGGATGTAGTCTCAAAATTTACTTTCTCAAGCTCTATTTTCAATATGAGACAGCTTCATAATTTCATTATCTTGCAACAGCGCTGTAAAGAATGGGGAGCAGAGTGGTGACTCACACAAAAATAGTAAGCAAAAAAACAGGGCAGAATGACCTAAATTGCACAACATGCCCAGAGATTGTCTTGAAAGGCATGCCGTGATTTCCTGAGCTATCACAAATGACTTTGCATGTAATCTCCAACCAGTAACCTGGGTCAATGGGTCGACACTCACTTGAAAGAAAGAACGTCTGTTTATCCATCGTTTCCCTTGGCATAGCATTAGACACTCTCCTTTGACATCTTGCCATCTGTGCTGCCAAGGCCCATGTTCCATGCCGAGGCTGGTATAAGACCGCATAGTGATAACATTTTCATCATGGTAGTCTCTCCAAATAAAGGCAATTCAGTCCCTCTTGATCAACGGCTATATTTAGCCTAAGTCCTTTTTCTTCCACACCTACTGTCTGCTCCCACCTTCTCTAACAATTTGATTTGCATGATGAACTATTTATATTAGAACAGCATGTGCCAAGATTTGGGTATGCACAGGAGATATGGCGTGGCATCACAAACACATATGTTTGAACTGTTTCTTCTTACCACATATCGTGACTTCTGCTAAAGAGCATAAGATTACTCACTGTGTTGTCAACTTGGAAAGGATCACAGCTTGGACAGAAGAGATGAGAATTAAATAAAGCCAGAAACAATAGGATGGGTGGGAAGACTTGAGCATACTTTCCTGATATGTATTGTGTTGAAAGATTTGAATTTTGAGTGCATTCCTAAACACACATTATAAGTTGAACTACAAATAAATGTAGTTTATGACATTTCTGCTCAGGACGTAGCCAAGGAGGGGTTCTTGGGGTCCGGACCCCCCCCCTTCATTAGAAAAATGAATGGTGTGTGCTGCTGCGCCCCGCACTCAAGCCCCATATAATGTGTCACTTAGTCTGGACCCCCCCTTCCTAAAATCCTAGCTCGTCCCTGTTCTGCTTAACTGCAATCTGCAGGGCTTCAGATGGGACACAACATAGATTAAAACACATAAAACCATTTCAGCACATTAAGTTAAAACAAATAACATATTCCACATAAATCATCCATCATATAATTAAAATATTCCAATTTAAAATTCATAGCTAAGGTAGGTCTGGTTGTGTAATACAACATATGATTCTGGGGACAGGAATGGGAATTTAGCAACCCACCAGATGTTGCTCCGCTACTTCCATCAATCAGAGCAATATGCCATGGATTCCCTCCCATTGGAGGCCCAGTTGGCACCAATTTAGGTACCCAGCAAAGTATGGTTGTTCATGAAAACTTCGGGGGCCTGATTAATTTACAAAAATTCTCTTACAGATATGCCTTTAATTCATCATAAACCAGTTTAACCTTTTTAATCTGCCTTTTAATTTTTTCATTGTGTAATGTCTTCTGGGGTCAATGTGGGGTAATGGTTTGAGTGTCGGACTATGACTCTGGAGACCAAGGCTCATTCCCAGTTTGGCCATGACACCCACTGGGTTTAATTGGGCTGTCACACTCTCTGAGCCCCAGAGGACAGCAATGCAACCCCCTTTGAACAAATCATGCCATGAAACCCCTATGATAGGGTCGCCTTAGGGTTACCATAAGTCAGAAATGACTTGAAGGCACACCACAACAAAACAACAATATGCCCTTTATTGTTTTTTAAAACTATTTTAATTATTAAAGAGTTTTAAATTTTTCAGATTGGTTTTAATGTACACCACCCTGAGTTCTCTAGATAAAGGTGAGATGAATATTTAATAAGAGATAACTCACAGTCATCCTCACCATTGGCCCTGCTAGTCAGTGTGCTGGAGTTGCTGTTACAAACATCAGAGGCCTGTGCAACTTCCATGAGGGATAAAACAATACCTCTACACATTTAAAGAGACTCTCTGTTTTTCATCTCTTGACTAACCTAAGAAAGAAGTCCTAGCCGGATTAATATCTGTCATGAGCTTTGATTGTGTTTACTTGCATGACAGGGTTTTTTTCTGGATGGCCCTTGTGGTCTCTTCCAACTCTATTATTCTATGATTCTAGGGGCGCACCTGCATGGTAGATACAATACACTTTGACATCACTTTAATTGCCATGGCTATATCCTACACAATTGTGGTATTTGTAGTTTTGTGAGGCACCAGCACTCTTTGACAGAGAAGACTATTGTAAAACTACAGATCTCAGAATTCCATACGATGAACCTACAACACTTAAAGTGGTGTCAAACTGCACCATTTCTACAATGTAGATGTACCCTATGATTCCCTGTTGCCAAAAAAATAAAATAAAAAATGGCATGTGAGTGAAAGCAGATTCTTTTACAGCATTTCTACACAGCTGCCCATTTTCTAAGAGCAACCCAGATTCAAATGTTTGACCTTTTGAAGGTCTCATTTGCAGTGTGAAAAGTTCTTCAGAGCAGCCTCAACTGGCATTTACACCATTTCTTGCAATTGAGGGCAATGGTTTCTCGCATATGAAGGGTTACATGAAAGGGGATGCCACATTATGATCATGAAAAAGTAAGAGAGGCCCCACAATTGCAGATTACCTGCAGGAGAAATTCAGACCCTTCAACCAGTTTCTTTCTAACTTTTGAAGCCCAGGACTATGATTACATCGATTGAAGAGATTCTTGCACCTGGATTGGATTTAATAGAGCTTTGCTCAAGAGCCAGGATCAAACAGGCAGACAGCATGTGTGCTAGATTTCAGGCAGCCAATTACACACACTGTGAACCAAATTGTCTCTAGAATTTTCTTTGCAAACTATCAGATGCTTTGGTGACCTCCATCAACCTTCATGGTTGTTACAGATAGACTGAAAATAAGAGATACCATTTTGGCTAGAAATGAAAGGCAGAGGAAACTGGTCCAGCTGCCATTGCCTGATACAGCGAAAATGATATAGCAATTGGGAGAATATGCTTTTTAAAAGAAAAAGAAAGAAAGAAAGATGTTTTTGCACATATAGAAAAGTGCAACTAATTTTTGAAACCAAAAAAGGTAAATATTTGTCTGAAACCAACTTTTATTTTTTCAAATATGTGACAGGAGCATGCTGTACACTTCTGAGAGCAGCCTAGTCATCTGTGCAGATTGACTTTTGAAGTGTAAAATAAACCTTTACTTAACAGACGTCAAGGCTGTAACTCTGTGATATAATGACAGTTTTGTTGCATGTTTTTTTTTAAAAAAAATTGGTTGGTTGCTGCAGTTCCTCTTCAGAAAGAATATAGTTTTTTGTGCCAACTCCTCAGAAAATGACAATGTAGTTATTAACACTTGAGTGAAATCTGAAAAGTGAGGGAGGAGTGAAAAACAAAGAAAAATACTCCACACTTTTGAATATGACTTGGAATTATAAATGTTTGATCCAGTTGTTTTGAAAATATGTTGCTCCCTATTTGAGCATGTTTTGGTGTGTCTGTAGCCTTGGCTAAGGAATTGATAGTTTCTTTTTTCCTTTGGGTACACATTGATGAGCATTCAGTCTCTGATAGCTACATATTTTACATGTTCTCTAGGAGCTTGGGAAAATGCTTGTGCAGAATTAGGGGAAGGAAATGCTTTAATGGGATGCCCCATATATTCTTCCAAGAGGCAGTGTCATGTCATGGTGTAAAATTCTGTCAAAATATATTATAAAATGTACTTTTAAAAACTGACAATAGTACATCAAGGAATACTGTAACTTCATGTATTCTGAATCTGCTGGTCCAAGACATTTTTCTACCTGTAGGAGAGCAGAATGGAATCCCATCTGTGTCTCTGTCATACACCAATAGAGCAAAGATAAATACAATAATATTCAAAATCTGCAAAAAGTGATACCATTATTGGATCAACCAAAATGCACAATACCTTTATTGGCCCAATAAAGGTGTCCCTGTTTTGTGGATTTTGGATATTATTGCACTTTGTTATAAAGTCAACATGGCAACCCTGGATATGTTTCTAAGAGAGAGAGAGAGAGAGAAAGAGAGAGAGAGAGTCCAAAGGCCACAAAGTAATCTTAGCATTTTATGTAGAAACCTCCTCAATTTCTATCTCCTCATCTCTGACAATAGGAAAGCATTAATTTTTGTTTTGTTTGTTCTTAGTTGCCACCAAGTCCACTGCTGCCATTGCACCATGTACATTTCTTAAAGAGCAAATATGGTCCTCTCTGCACTTTGTTCTCAAAGAACATGCGGGTATTCTTTCTAGTAGCGTTAACAGTGGACTTTATTGCACTGTTCCTCCTCGGTAAGTTCTCAGAACAGACCGGGAGGAGCAGGAACGAGTGCTGAACGAGTGGGAGACGGATTTTACCAAACACACCAGTCCCTCACTTGTTCTGTTCCCCCTCTCTTCCATTCTCAAACTGTTCCATAGGGGGCAATTTTTGAGAACTGTTGAGAACAGTTCTCAAAAATCCTCCTCTTCTGGAATGGTTTGAACAAATCTCAAGGGGGAAAAGTCCATGACAAGTTTATCTTAGGGCCACCATAAATCAGAAATTACTGAAAGGCAAACCACCACTAGCACCACGACAACATATGCAAAGCCTTACCTACAAACAGCTTTAGATTTTTCACAACCAAGAAGAAACCAGACACCATTTCTTCCTCACCAGCCAAACATGTTCTCGTCAGACATTGCACAGCCAACTGGCATACCCTTATAGGTGCTGATGGAGATCAAAGCATGTCAGTCCAGTATATATAGGCCTTCAAGTGCTATAAACACCTACAGCCTTCCAAGAGTCTTCATCTTTCACCTGTGTCTATTTGAGTTCCTTATACAGCTATCCAGTTTCTCCTTTTGGACAAGAAGTCTCCACTTGCATGTCTGGCTTTGTGCTCATCTCTTCCTTCTATCAAAAACCATCAAATCAACTCCCTCTTGAATTACAGTATTAAAAAATCTCATTCTCCCAGTAGTCCATGCCAATTATTTCTATGCTGTTCCTTCCTCTCAGAATAATTCCTCTCTGAATTATTTGATCTTTCCTTCTAATGGGACCAGAATCTCTAGTGAACATTTTTTTGTCAGCTTGCATGAATGATAGGGTACAGATTTTGATCCTGCCTCCTAAGTAGACTTTTTATTTGACTGATTAACAAACCCCTCCCCACAAAAATAAACATTGCTACTTCTGTTTGTGAAGAATGTAAATAGGAAAAGATGATAAAGCTTATAGCTTTATCAAGGTCCCACCATACGTTTTGCCACATACTTGTGGCACTGACTACCAAAAACTCTTACATTTCTTTATGACTCTGCTGGTAGATATAATGGAAGCTGTCCTGAAAATTTCATACTGTTCATGGAGCAATTTGTGACACATAATGGAAAAAGAATTTTATTGACTGTAAGGATGGCCCAAACTCTCTTGGATTCAAATTACTGTCTTTATTATTAACAGAAAAGCAGGAAATCAGGGACATGACTCAGAAGTTTAAACCTGACAGCTTAACTCAAATTCCATAGCAAGCTTTTGGGGGAGAATGCCACAATCTTTTTGGCTGAAGCAGACCTGGGCCCTAAGATGTTGTACTGGACTGAGGAAACTTCTTTTTGAGCCCTATATGAGTGCTAGAGCATATGGTGTAAACATGAAAATGGTGACATGCTTGGCCTTTGTCATCGCTATAGGACTGGCAAAGATCTCCTGATACTTAGGAGAGCCAACACAGCCAAGAAATTTCAATAATACTGAGCTAGATTGACGAAAGGCCTGGCTTGGTATGTGGGCTCAGATCAAAGCTTGGATAACTGTGAAACTCATTGGGCAACTCACTTTCCTTTAGTCTCATTTTTTCAAAGGATTGTTATAAGTGTAGAATCCCCTCCACGTTGGCCATTCTGGACTTATTCTCAATATTATGCACATGTAGCAATTTGTAATGTGTTACTTCATAAGTAAGTATTTAAGATGTCACTGAATGTTATGATATTTCAGTGGTTCCCCTTCCTCCCACAATTTCCAGACCTGCTTTACCATGAATAATGGCCACTGTCTCAGTAGCAGATGTTGGGCGCAACAGTTGCAACACTTCCCTCCCATTCCTACTAAAGCTCCCTGGCCATTGCCCTCTTTTGGGCCACAGAGCTTATGTTACACCTCTTAAAATAGGTTGCTGCCCTCAGGAACATTGGAGAGCATTTATCCCATTCAGCTTGTTTCTGTAATAGAAAGAGCAAGATGAAACACATCTTGTAAGATGCTACAATATGTCATGGAGTGGTCCTGCCAAATTGCCCTGTCCAGTGGTGTTGATCCAGTGATGGCTGGTGGTTCCTATGTCAGTGGTGGGTTACATGTCAATAGGGCAATGAATACACTCTGGTCTCCCTATTCACCAAAGTCCCCATAATGGACACCATGGCCCTTATCTGACAATTATTCCAGAAGACATCACAGCCCTGTTCAAACATTGCCACACCACAAGCTATTTCCAATGGGACAATGGATTCTACGAACGGTAGCAATAGGAAGCCCTCTGAGCCCTGTGATAGCAAACTTTTACATGGAACACTTTGAAAAGCAAGCCCTGGAAACAGCACCGAAAAGGCCCACAACTTGGTTCTGATATGTGGATGACACTTTCACCATTTGAAGCCATGGGCAGGTTACATACTGCCATTTGGGATGTCCCCAGGACGTCCCAGTTTAAAAAAGGGGCGTCTCTTCCAGACGCCCCTACTCTTGTTACGGACTCTGTCCGTAACAAATGGCGGCGGCCATTCCACACGGCCGCCGCCATCTTGACGTAGTGGACGCTGTGTGTCCGCACGTCGCGCGGCGCTTATGACGTCGCGAGGGCGCCATTGGCACCTTGCAGCATCATAAATGCGACGCGAGAAGAAGCTCCATTTTGGAGCTTCTTTTTTGCTCCATGCGGGAGCCGCACGGTTTGGCTGCCGCGGCTCCATCATGAAGCAAACAGCAACGCCGGCAGACCACCGCAAAGCGGCGGTCTGTAACGGACCATGGAGAAGAAGATCTGGCTGTGTTTCTGAACCATCTGAACAACATCCACCCAAACATCCAATTCACAATGGAAAAAGAAAAGGAAGGAACACTGCTATTCTTGGATGTCCTGGTCATCCACAAACTGAACCAACTTTTGGGCCACACAGTATACAGAAAACCTACACACACGGACAGATACCTGCACAAGAACTCCAGCCATCACTGAGAACAAAAAAGAGGCAAATAAAAACACTGGCAGACTAGGCAAAGTATGAACCTCACTTCTTCAAAGATGAATTGAAGCACCTAGACCAGGCTCTACAGGCTAATGGTTATTCCAGCTCAGACATCAGAAAGGCTGCCAGACCCAGAAAAACCCAGAGGAGGAAGACAAACAACCTCCGAAAGGGAAGGTATTTTTACCATACATCAAAGGAATAATGGACAGAATAGGGAAACTGGTGAAGAAACACAACCTCCAAATGGTCTACAAACCAACCAAGAAAATCCAGCAAATGCTGCGCTCAGTGAAGGACAGGAGACACTTTCTCACAGCTGCAGGAGTTTACCACATACCATGCAGCTGTGGACACGACTACATAGGGAGCACCAAATGCAGTGTTCAAACATGAATCAAGGAACATGAGAGACACTGCAGACTGAGTCAGCCAGAAAAATCAGCAATAGCAAAACACGTTATAAACCATCCTGGGCATAAAATGCTGTTTGAAAACACTGAAATTCTGAACCATGCCAACAGCTATTGGGTCAGAATGCACAGGGAAGCCATTGAAATCCACAAACACTTGGACAGCTTCAACAGGAAAGAAGAAACCTTTAAAGTGAACAAAGGCGGGTTACATACTACCGAGAAGCAGCACTGTCCCGCCACCGCCGCTTGCGGCGTCCGGGAGCCACAGCTGCCACACCGCGGGGCTCCCGGACGCTCAGAGGAAGGAGCGCAGAAATCGCGCTCCTTCTCGGGCCCCAGAAGAGGCGCCGCAAGTGCCAAAGGGTGCACTCGCGGTGTCACTTCTGGTGCGCCACGTGCGGACACAGAGCGTCCGTTACGTCAATATGGCGGCGGCCGTGTGGAATGGCCACCGCCATATTGTACGTATTGAATACGTATTAGGGTTAGGGGGTACGGAAGCACCGCCCCTTTCTAACCCTAATACGTATTCAATACGTATTTTTGGCGGTCTATAACCCGCCAAAATTTGGCTACCAGTCCTGAAAAACAGCAAAATCAGGACTCAGCAAATGCAAATGGAAAACCCCCCAGGGTCAGGGGTTTTCATTAGACAATGATCACTAATTAAGCAGACACTAATCCTCTTTGCATATCCTCCCACCCTGAGGCCTGGACATCAACAACAGAACAATACACAGATTAACATGGAAATCACTCCTCCCTACCCAGGGTCACACTGTGTGTGTGTGTGTGTGTGTGTGTGTGTGTGTGTGTGTGTGTACACCCAACTCTCTTCCATGCCAGCATTCTCTGAAGATGCCAGCCACAGATGCAGGCGAAACATCAGAAATAAACTCTTCTAGAACATGGCCACATAGCCTGAAAAACCCACAAAAACCAATACACTCAGGGTATTAATACAGACTGTAAAGACACTATTTTGGATCCTGTAGTCTAATTCCAAAATAGTTTCTATACCTTGGATCATTCTTTTAAAATACAGAATGGGTTCCCCACATGGAAGCCACCAACTCCCATGATTTTATTCCATGAGTTATTAATAAGCAAAAACAAGCCTCAGCTGAGCTGAAGCCCTTCTAAAGACTGCCTTCATCACAAAAGTCGAGTAACACATACTTACTGGCATATTTCTATGACAGGCAAACTATTTGCACAGTGACTCCTGCCTAACAGTTCCCAGTTTGTGCCAAGCCTTTTCCCTGCTGCAGGTGGAAATGGAAGATTCTTTTGAACCAAGCCTTGTAGGTCATGGAAGTAGAACATGTTGGCTACTCATTAGTCTGGCCTCCCACAGAGCCAAGATCCTTAAGTAGCTTCCAGAAATGGCTGGCCTTTAGTCAAACTTCTTTAAGCAAGCCAAGATTTCATGCCTCTCTTAAAGTCTAATTAATTAGGAACAAATATTAACCCCAGCAGTTATGTGGTGCCTGCACATTTTTGGTAGTCCAAGCAGCTCCGTCCCCAATAAGCCTGACATTATACCGGTAGTTCTTTTATTAATAGTGCACGCCATTACATTTCACTTCCATAATGTAGTACAGTATCTGGCAATATAATCTACTAGTGGGTTTTTTTTAAAATTTATTAAGCAACCAGCTCAGGTCTGCAAAACCAACACCACAGTGGAGAAAATCCTGTCTGGAAGTGGACATTATAAGTGAGAAGGCCCTGATGTTGATCCAGTAGGGGCTGATGGCTCCCATGTCACTGAAGCTGTGAACTTGCTCTGGGTTTTACTTTGAATTTTAAAGGCATTGGCACTTTTAAATTTTAAACCAAGAGTTGATTCATTTCTCCAGTAACACGGAAGTCAGTATCTAACACCCCCCCCCTGTGTCTGTGTGTGTGTGTGTGTGTGTGTCTTACAACAGTGAATATGTGAATAAAAATATCTCTGAATTACATAATTGATCTCCCAGATACTGTTATTGTAAATGCAATACCAGCAACCCTCATTATCGGCTATGCTGGCTAGGGCTGATGGGAGTTGCAGTGAATAACATCAGCATGATTCCCAACCTTGTTTTAATAAGTGGAGAAGTATATGGGGAAAAGCACCTCCTAAAGGAACTGCAAGTGCAGAGTGATGGCACCTACTGTGTTTAGAGATGCTTACAGGTATTGGGGGCAGTTGTGGGCAATTTAATACCATGCTGCACATAGCCAACAATTTTTGCCAAGAGTCTCAGTGTCTCCAAGGAAGTGTTTGAGACAAAGATGAGGAGCTGGAGTCAGTAGTGTCACGTGGGGTGTGTGTGTGTGTGTGTGTGCAGGCCGCACCGCACCGAGTGACTCCCCAGAAGGGGGGGTGACATCCAGTTGGTGCTGCCCAGGCCTGCGCGGACATCCCTCAACACTGAACATAAGGTAGCACAAGCTGCACAAACAGCACAAGAGAGTGTGAGCAGCACAACAGCGTGAGCAGCACAAGATAGAGGGAGCAGCAAGTGGGGACTCTTTGCATAAAACTGCATCCGTGGACTCATATAGTACATGGGCCACCTGTATAACAATTACTACATCCTTTCCTACTTACCCCAGTGAGTAGGGTGGCTGTGAAGCCCCCAGTGGGTTGTAGCAGACCACTGCAGGGGTGCATACCAAAGGCTTGGATAAGGCAGTTTGTTTATCAAGGAGTGGGTATGTAAATCTTTTGCTGTTTCATTCTTGCATGTGCAGCTGAATAATTTTCCTAGATTTCTCCTTGCTGTAGGAGGAAACAAATATTTCTGTGCCTTTTCCATCCAGTATTTGTATGTCATAAAGTGTTTGGGAATTTATTTGATATAATAATAATAATAATAATAATAATAATAATTTTATTTATATACCGCCCTTCCTATGATCAGGGTGGTGCACAACACATCAATACAATTTACAAATATACATACAAATACAATAACATTATTAAAACCCATATTAAAACCCATTCTAACCAGCTACCACTGCTGTCAGAGGGGGGGAAAGACTAGCTGGAGCTTGTGTCTGGGAATGCTAGCTGAAACACATATCCTTTGCCCAAAAACTGTGTCTTTGCACAAAACATATTTTTGCTGTTCAAAAAATCCACTCCTACTAGAAATATACTTTTTGTTCAGAATTGTGGGCAAAAATGTTCTTGTGCAAAAGTACCAATTTGCATGAAAAAATGTATATTTCTGCAGAGGGCAATTTTCCCAAATACTCAGAAATGTGTGACTTTTGGGCACAATTTGTACAGAATTCTGATTTCTGTGCTATTGTTCCCACCCAGATTTCATGAGTGTCAGGATTTTTTTTTTTTGGGTCTGGAAAACAAATAATAAAATAGTTTTTCCATTCATATAAATAATTTATATCCATCAACATCCAAATCCATTTACATCTGTCCATGTAAACATCATGTGCTCCTTACTATTTGCTTGAAACATGTTTGTGCTTTCTGCATGTATTTTTTGTAGAATGACAAATGCAAGGAGATTCCAGAAGAAATGCTTCTACTGATCTTTGTAATTTCTGCATCTGATCACCTTTGTGTGAACTCTGTTGAGTAGTAGTCTGTTGACAGACAACTTTTTAAATACACTTTGTATATCATGTTTTTGTAGTGTGACTGCCAAAAATATAAATTATTCCAAGCCCTGTCTGTGGAAAGGCCCCAAAGCATTTCCTTATCTATCTCTTTCATCTCGCTGTTTTATTTTTCAGCAAAACATAGAATCCATATTAATGCTAAAGTTGAGCTCCTTCTTTTTTCTTTCCTTCTTTTCTAACTGAACTTTGGTAGTTATACTGTTTCCTGCCTATAGTATACAAATGGGTGCGGATGAATTATGCTTCTGCAGGATGGGAGTTCAGCGGGCAGTCTGGATCTGTGTCTGGGATGAAATCAATTTCATGAAAGAAACAGGAACACTAAATAATTTTTCTTTTAATTGTCCAGGACCTGTTAGCCCTATGAAGCCAATGCAAGATGAAATCTGTACTGTGCTGATGATGGATTGAAAGGGCTAGCATTCAAGGCAAAGCCTGAGAAATATCTGACACCTTTGCTGATATAATAAATAGCTTGCAGGTGTTTTGTGGAGCAGTCAATGTTTTCTTTCATAGGCTCAGTAAAAAGAATAGCACTTGGGAACCTGATCCCTATTTCTATCACTTTCAGAAGTACAGCAGGATGTGGCTCGCACTGAACAACCAGAACACATCCCTGCTAATCCCTTTGGCAGGCAGGTGTAGAGAGAGAAGCAGCAAGTGGGATGGGCAGAGCTTGAGAACCAAGAATAATGCTTGAGAGAATCAATGAATCATCACAGGAAAAGGTCAGGCTGAGCAAGGACCAGAAACTGTGAACACTACACAGAGGTGCCTTACTTTCCAGACAACTTCTTTTGACAGGAGGAAGAAGTTACCTAGGGGAGAAAAGAAGACGGGGCAAATCAGAGCAAGGAAAAAGGAACAATGCAAAGAGCTTTCAGCACTGAAAGCCAGTGGGTTTCTAAGGAGATTATGGCTGCAACCACATTACAGAAACAATCCAGGTTGACACCACTTTAACTGCCATGGCTCCATGCTATTCCCAAAAAGGTTTAGCAACAACATAACTCCCATACCACTCAAAGCACCTGCAGGTAGGGTTGCCATTTCACGGTGGTGGGTGGGACTTTCCCGTCCCCGCCCCATTCCCGGGTGGCTGCCCGACTCTGAGCTCCCAGGGCTGCTGCCTCCCTTCCATAGAGTGCTGTGCAGCATGTTTGGAGAAGCAGCAGGATGACTGAAACTAGCAGGGGCGGGGTCTGCTGCTCTGCCTTGCCCCTATTGGCCAGCCCTCTGCTTCCTTATTTGGCATGCTCCAACGTCAAAGCAGGGAGGGCTTTGCACTCAGGCAAGCTTCTTTTAGTTCTTCCCCTCTTTCTCTTTCTCTTTCCACTCCTTCTCTTCTTCTTGTTATTCCGTTTTTTTCCCTTCTCCTCCTCTTCCCCTCCTCTTCCTCCTCTCCTTTTTCTTCCTTTCTTCCCCCTCCTCATCTTCTTTTTCTCTTTCTTCCTCTCTCTAAGCCTCCCTCCTCTTCTTCTCAGGGGTCCAGGGCTTCTCAAGGCTTTGCCCCCATTAGAAAAGAAAAAAGGCTTTGGATCTGTCCCATAAATCCCTCCTAAGTTGAGACATACCTGGGAAAAAGAGGGGGTGAGGGGTTTGGGGGGGTTGGAAGGGGCAAGGAAAAGGAGGAAGGGGGGAATTGCTAAGAAGGCTTGGGAGTGGGATGCTTTGATCTGGATTCCTGCATGGCAGGGGCTTGGACTGGATGGCCCTTGTGGTCTCTTCCAACTCTATGATTCTATGTAGTTTGCAATGGCACAAGGGGCTGCCTGTGATCTTGCAAATGGAAATGTAGTTTGCAATGGCACAAGGGGCTGCCTGTGATCTTGCAAATGCTATGCCTGCTTGGGAGTGGGAAATGTAGAATTGGGGGGGGGGTGTTTGGCCAGAAAGAGAAGTACATTTCAGCCTTCTGTCTAGGAATAATGCCAAAATGTCCTCCATTTTGAGCATGCCTAAGAAACATGCATTTATATTAACATTTTAAAAAAATTATCAATTTTTTCATGTGTCCTCCATTTTTTATAAAAAACGTGTCCTACATTTGAAAATGTGGTCCTACATTTGTCCTACATTTGTCCCGGTTTGGAGGTCCTGCCTTATGGCAACCCTACCTGCAGGAGAAGCAGCCAAAGAAACAAGAGCAAATTCAACAGCCTCTCCAGCTGCATCTGCACTACTGAAATAATGTGGCTTGACACCACTTTAACTGCCATGTCCCAATGCTTTGGAATTCTGGGATTTGTAGTCTTGTGATATATTCAGCCTTCTCTGTCAGAGAGCTCTGGTGACCCAGCAAACTACAAACCCCAGGATTCTGTAGCACTGAGATATGGCAGTTAAAGCAGTGTCACATTGCATTGTTTCTTCAGTGCAGATGCCTCCTCCCTCAGCAATAGATCCATTGGTCACCCCTGATCAAGAGAGCAATACCTAAACAAGACAGTGAAATAATGAAAAACAGCAAGCTCTTTAATTCCTTGCCATGTGTCAGAAACATCCTTTTTTTGGTCATAA